>NW_026970191.1:0-300000 GCF_028390025.1 Pseudophryne corroboree | reverse complement strand
AGTGATACATTTTGGGATAGTACCTAAAGTTTAAAGCAGAAATTGGGGCACTTTTGACATTTTCATTTTTGACCAAAATCGACAGGACCGGGGCTTAGGGAATTTCTCATATGCGACTAAACGGTTGAAGCTCCTGTTAAAAAATGATGCTCCGAAATCAACTTCTGTCACCTTAGTGATACATTTTGGGATAGCACCTAAAGTTTAAAGCAAAAATTG
The DNA here is from genome assembly GCF_028390025.1 of Pseudophryne corroboree. Taxonomy (NCBI): domain Eukaryota; kingdom Metazoa; phylum Chordata; class Amphibia; order Anura; family Myobatrachidae; genus Pseudophryne; species Pseudophryne corroboree. The sequence goes on along the minus strand of NW_026970191.1, from coordinate 299,781 downwards.
TGGCACTTTTGAAATTTTCATTTTTGACCAAAATCGACAGGTCCGGGGCTTAGGGAATTTCTCATATGCCACTAAACGTTGAAGCTCCTGTTCAAAAATGATGATCCGAAATCAACTTCTGTCACCTTAGTAATACATTTTGGGATAGTACCTAAAGTTTAAAGCAGAAATTGGGGCACTTTTGACATTTTCATTTTTGACCAAAATCGACAGGTCCGGGGCTTAGGGAATTTCTCATATGCCACAAAACGGTTGAAGCTACTATACGGTTGAAGCTCATGTTCAAAAATGAGAATCCGAAATCAACTTCTGTCACCTTAGTGACACATTTTGGGATAGTACCTAAAGTTTAAAGCAGAAATTGGAGCACTTTTGAAATTTCCATTTTTGACCAAAATCGACAGGTCCGGGGCTTAGGGAATTTCTCATATGCCACTAAACGGTTGAAGCTCCTGTTCAAAAATTATGCTCCAAAATCAACTTCTGTCACCTTAGTGATACATTTTGGGATAGTACCTAAAGTTTAAAGCAGAAATTGGGGCACTTTTGAAATTTTTATTTTTGACCAAAATCGACAGGTCCGGGGCTTAGGGTATTTCTCATATGCCACTAAACGGTTGAAGCTCCTGTTCAAAAATGATGATCCGAAATCAACTTCTGTCACCTTAGTGATACATTTTAGGATAGTACCTAAAGTTTAAAGCAGAAATTGGGGCACTTTTGACATTTTCATTTTTGACCAAAATCGACTGGTCCGGGGCTTAGGGAATTTCTCATATGCGACTAAACGGTTGAAGCTCCTGTTCAAAAATGATGCTCCGAAATCAACTTCTGTCACCTTAGTGATACATTTTGGAATAGCACCTAACGTTTAAAGCAGAAATTGGGGCACTTTTGACATTTTCATTTTTGACCAAAATCGACAGGTCCGATGCTTAGGGAATTTCTCATATGCCACAAAACGGTTGAAGCTCCTGTTCAAAAATGATGATCCGAAATCAACTTCTGTCACCTTAGTGATACATTTTGGGATAGTACCTAAAGTTCAAAGCAGAAATTGGGGCACTTTTGAAATTTTCATTTTTGACCAAAATCGACAGGTCCGGGGCTTAGGGAATTTCTCATATGCCACTAAACGGTTGAAGCTCATGTTCAAAAATGAGAATCCGAAATCAACTTCTGTCACCTTAGTGATACATTTTGGGATAGTACCTAAAGTTTAAAGCAGAAATTGGGGCACTTTTGAGATTTTCATTTTTGACCAAAATTGACAGGTCCGGGGCTTAAGGTATTTCTCATATGCCACTAAACGGTTGATGCTCCTGTTCAAAAATGATGATCCGAAATTAATTTCTGTCACCTTAGTGATACATTTTGGGATAATACCTAAAGTTCAAAGCAGAAATTGGGGCACTTTTGAAATTTTCATTTTTTACCAAAATCGACAGGTCCGGGGCTTAGGGAATTTCTCATATGCCACTAAACGTTGAAGCTCCTGTTCAAAAATGATGATCCGAAATCAACTTCTGTCACCTTAGTAATACATTTTGGGATAGTACCTAAAGTTTAAAGCAGAAATTGGGGCACTTTTGACATTTTCATTTTTGACCAAAATCGACAGGTCCGGGGCTTAGGGAATTTCTCATATGCCACAAAACGGTTGAAGCTACTATACGGTTGAAGCTCATGTTCAAAAATGAGAATCCGAAATCAACTTCTGTCACCTTAGTGACACATTTTGGGATAGTACCTAAAGTTTAAAGCAGAAATTGGAGCACTTTTGAAATTTCCATTTTTGACCAAAATCGACAGGTCCGGGGCTTAGGGAATTTCTCATATGCCACTAAACGGTTGAAGCTCCTGTTCAAAAATTATGCTCCAAAATCAACTTCTGTCACCTTAGTGATACATTTTGGGATAGTACCTAAAGTTTAAAGCAGAAATTGGGGCACTTTTGAAATTTTTATTTTTGACCAAAATCGACAGGTCCGGGGCTTAGGGTATTTCTCATATGCCACTAAACGGTTGAAGCTCCTGTTCAAAAATGATGATCCGAAATCAACTTCTGTCACCTTAGTGATACATTTTAGGATAGTACCTAAAGTTTAAAGCAGAAATTGGGGCACTTTTGACATTTTCATTTTTGACCAAAATCGACTGGTCCGGGGCTTAGGGAATTTCTCATATGCGACTAAACGGTTGAAGCTCCTGTTCAAAAATGATGCTCCGAAATCAACTTCTGTCACCTTAGTGATACATTTTGGAATAGCACCTAACGTTTAAAGCAGAAATTGGGGCACTTTTGACATTTTCATTTTTGACCAAAATCGACAGGTCCGATGCTTAGGGAATTTCTCATATGCCACAAAACGGTTGAAGCTCCTGTTCAAAAATGATGATCCGAAATCAACTTCTGTCACCTTAGTGATACATTTTGGGATAGTACCTAAAGTTCAAAGCAGAAATTGGGGCACTTTTGAAATTTTCATTTTTGACCAAAATCGACAGGTCCGGGGCTTAGGGAATTTCTCATATGCCACTAAACGGTTGAAGCTCATGTTCAAAAATGAGAATCCGAAATCAACTTCTGTCACCTTAGTGATACATTTTGGGATAGTACCTAAAGTTTAAAGCAGAAATTGGGGCACTTTTGAGATTTTCATTTTTGACCAAAATTGACAGGTCCGGGGCTTAAGGTATTTCTCATATGCCACTAAACGGTTGATGCTCCTGTTCAAAAATGATGATCCGAAATTAATTTCTGTCACCTTAGTGATACATTTTGGGATAATACCTAAAGTTCAAAGCAGAAATTGGGGCACTTTTGAAATTTTCATTTTTTACCAAAATCGACAGGTCCGGGGCTTAGGGAATTTCTCATATGCCACTAAACGGTTGAAGCTCCTGTTCAAAAATGATGATCCGAAATCAACTTCTGTCACCTTAGTGATACATTTTGGGATAGTACCTAAAGTTTAAAGCAGAAATTGGGGCACTTTTGACATTTTCATTTTTGACCAAAATCGACAGGTCCGGGGCTTAGGGTATTTCTCATATGCCACTAAACGGTTGAAGCTCATGTTCAAAAATGATGATCCGAAATCAACTTCTGTCACCTTAGTGATACATTTTGGGATAGTACCTAAAGTTCAAAACAGAAATTGGGGCACTTTTGACATTTTCATTTTTGACCAAAATCGACAGGTCCGGGGCTTAGGGAATTTCTCATATGCCACAAAACGGTTGAAGCTCCTGTTCAAAAATGATGCCCCAAAATCAACTTCTGTCACCTTAGTGATACATTTTGGGATAGTACCTAAAGTTTAAAGCAGAAATTGGGGCACTTTTGAAATTTTCATTTTTGACCAAAATCGACAGGTCCGGGGCTTAGGGAATTTCTCATATGCCACTAAACGGTTGAAGCTACTATACGGTTGAAGCTCATGTTCAAAAATGAGAATCCGAAATCAACTTCTGTCACCTTAGTGACACATTTTGGGATAGTACCTAAAGTTTAAAGCAGAAATTGGAGCACTTTTGAAATTTCCATTTTTGACCAAAATCGACAGGTCCGGGGCTTAGGGAATTTCTCATATGCCACTAAACGGTTGAAGCTCCTGTTCAAAAATTATGCTCCAAAATCAACTTCTGTCACCTTAGTGATACATTTTGGGATAGTACCTAAAGTTTAAAGCAGAAATTGGGGCACTTTTGAAATTTTTATTTTTGACCAAAATCGACAGGTCCGGGGCTTAGGGTATTTCTCATATGCCACTAAACGGTTGAAGCTCCTGTTCAAAAATGATGATCCGAAATCAACTTCTGTCACCTTAGTGATACATTTTAGGATAGTACCTAAAGTTTAAAGCAGAAATTGGGGCACTTTTGACATTTTCATTTTTGACCAAAATCGACTGGTCCGGGGCTTAGGGAATTTCTCATATGCGACTAAACGGTTGAAGCTCCTGTTCAAAAATGATGCTCCGAAATCAACTTCTGTCACCTTAGTGATACATTTTGGAATAGCACCTAACGTTTAAAGCAGAAATTGGGGCACTTTTGACATTTTCATTTTTGACCAAAATCGACAGGTCCGATGCTTAGGGAATTTCTCATATGCCACAAAACGGTTGAAGCTCCTGTTCAAAAATGATGCTCCGAAATCAACTTCTGTCACCTTAGTGATACATTTTGGGATAGTACCTAAAGTTTAAAGCAGAAATTGGGGCACTTTTGACATTTTCATTTTTGACCAAAATCGACAGGTCCGGGGCTTAGGGAATTTCTCATATGCCACTAAACGGTTGAAGCTCCTGTTCAAAAATTATGCTCCAAAATCAACTTCTGTCACCTTAGTGATACATTTTGGGATAGTACCTAAAGTTTAAAGCAGAAATTGGGGCACTTTTGAAATTTTTATTTTTGACCAAAATCGACAGGTCCGGGGCTTAGGGTATTTCTCATATGCCACTAAACGGTTGAAGCTCATGTTCAAAAATGATGATCCGAAATCAACTTCTGTCACCTTAGTGATACATTTTGGGATAGTACCTAAAGTTCAAAACAGAAATTGGGGCACTTTTGACATTTTCATTTTTGACCAAAATCGACAGGTCCGGGGCTTAGGGAATTTCTCATATGCCACAAAACGGTTGAAGCTCCTGTTCAAAAATGATGCCCCAAAATCAACTTCTGTCACCTTAGTGATACATTTTGGGATAGTACCTAAAGTTTAAAGCAGAAATTGGGGCACTTTTGAAATTTTCATTTTTGACCAAAATCGACAGGTCCGGGGCTTAGGGAATTTCTCATATGCCACTAAACGTTGAAGCTCCTGTTCAAAAATGATGATCCGAAATCAACTTCTGTCACCTTAGTAATACATTTTGGGAAATTACCTAAAGTTTAAAGCAGAAATTGGGGCACTTTTGACATTTTCATTTTTGACCAAAATCGACAGGTCCGGGGCTTAGGGAATTTCTCATATGCCACTAAACGGTTGAAGCTCCTGTTAAAAAATTATGCTCCGAAATTAACTTCTGTCACCTTAGTGATACATTTTGGGATAGTACCTAAAGTTTAAAGCAGAAATTGGGGCACTTTTGACATTTTCATTTTTGACCAAAATCGACAGGACCGGGGCTTAGGGAATTTCTCATATGCGACTAAACGGTTGAAGCTCCTGTTCAAAAATTATGCTCCAAAATCAACTTCTGTCACCTTAGTGATACATTTTGGGATAGTACCTAAAGTTTAAAGCAGAAATTGGGGCACTTTTGAAATTTTTATTTTTGACCAAAATCGACAGGTCCGGGGCTTAGGGTATTTCTCATATGCCACTAAACGGTTGAAGCTCCTGTTCAAAAATGATGATCCGAAATCAACTTCTGTCACCTTAGTGATACATTTTAGGATAGTACCTAAAGTTTAAAGCAGAAATTGGGGCACTTTTGACATTTTCATTTTTGACCAAAATCGACAGGTCCGGGGCTTAGGGAATTTCTCATATGCGACTAAACGGTTGAAGCTCCTGTTCAAAAATGATGCTCCGAAATCAACTTCTGTCACCTTAGTGATACATTTTGGAATAGCACCTAACGTTTAAAGCAGAAATTGGGGCACTTTTGACATTTTCATTTTTGACCAAAATCGACAGGTCCGATGCTTAGGGAATTTCTCATATGCCACAAAACGGTTGAAGCTCCTGTTCAAAAATGATGCTCCGAAATCAACTTCTGTCACCTTAGTGATACATTTTGGAATAGCACCTAACATTTAAAGCAGAAATTGGGGCACTTTTGACATTTTCATTTTTGACCAAAATCGACAGGTCCGATGCTTAGGGAATTTCTCATATGCCACTAAACGGTTGAAGCTCCTGTTCAAAAATGATGCTCCGAAATCAACTTCTGTCACCTTAGTGATACATTTTGGGATAGCACCTAAAGTTTAAAGCAAAAATTGTGGCACTTTTGAAATTTTTATTTTTGACCAAAATCGACAGGTCTGGGGCTTAGGGAATTTCTCAAATGCCACTAAACGGTTGAAGCTCCTGTTCAAAAATGATGCTCCAAAATCAACTTCTGTCACCTTAGTGATACATTTTGGGATAGTACCTAAAGTTTAAAGCAGAAATTGGGGCACTTTTGAAATTTTCATTTTTGACCAAAATTGACAGGTCCGGGGCTTAGGGAATTTCTCATATGCCACTAAACGGTTGAAGCTCCTGTTCAAAAATGATGATCCGAAATCAACTTCTGTCACCGTAGTGATACATTTTGGGATAGTACCTAAAGTTTAAAGCAGAAATTGGGGCACTTTTGAAATTTTCATTTTTGACCAAAATTGACAGGTCCGGGACTTAAGGTATTTCTCATATGCCACTAAACGGTTGAAGCTCCTGTTCAAAAATGATGATCCGAAATCAATTTCTGTCACCTTAATGATACATTTTGGGATAATACCTAAAGTTCAAAGCAGAAATTGGGGCACTTTTAAAATTTTAATTTTTGACCAAAATCGACAGGTCCGGGGCTTAGGGAATTTCTCATATGCCACTAAACGGTTGAAGCTCCTGTTCAAAAATGATTATCCGAAATCAACTTCTGTCACCTTAGTGATACATTTTGGGATAGTACCTAAAGTTTAAAGCAGAAATTGGGGCACTTTTGACATTTTCATTTTTGACCAAAATCGACAGGTCCGGGGCTTAGGGAATTTCTCATATGCCACAAAACGGTTGAAGCTCCTGTTCAAAAATGATGCTCCGAAATCAACTTCTGTCACCTTAGTGATACATTTTGGGATAGTACCTAAAGTTTAAAGCAGAAATTGGGGCACTTTTGAAATTTTCATTTTTGACCAAAATCGACAGGTCCGGGGCTTAGGGAATTTCTCATATGCCACAAAACAGTTGAAGCTCCTGTTCAAAAATGATGCTCCAAAATCAACTTCTGTCACCTTAGTGATACATTTTGGGATAGTACCTAAAGTTTAAAGCAGAAATTGGAGCACTTTTGAAATTTCCATTTTTGACCAAAATCGACAGGTCCGGGGCTTAGGGAATTTCTCATATGCCACTAAACGGTTGAAGCTCCTGTTCAAAAATTATGCTCCGAAATCAACTTCTGTCACCTTAGTGATACATTTTGGGATAGTACCTAAAGTTTAAAGCAGAAATTGGGGCACTTTTGAAATTTTCATTTTTGACCAAAATCGACAGGTCCGGGGCTTAGGGAATTTCTCATATGCGACTAAACGGTTGAAGCTCCTGTTCAAAAATGATGCTCCGAAATCAACTTCTGTCACCTTAGTGATACATTTTGGGAAAGTACCTAAATTTTAAAGCAGAAATTGGGGCACTTTTGAAATTTTCATTTTTGACCAAAATTGACTGGGGCGGGGCTTAGGGAATTTCTCATATGCCACTAAACGGTTGAAGCTCATGTTCAAAAATGAGAATCCGAAATCAACTTCTGTCACCTTAGTGATACATTTTGGGATAGTACCTAAAGTTTAAAGCAGAAATTGGGGCACTTTTGAAATTTTCATTTTTGACCAAAATCGACAGGTCCGGGGCTTAGGGAATTTCCCATATGCGACTAAACGGTTGAAGCTCCTGTTCAAAAATGATGATCCGAAATCAACTTCTGTCACCGTAGTGATACATTTTGGGATAGTACCTAAAGTTTAAAGCAGAAATTGGGGCACTTTTGAAATTTTCATTTTTGACCAAAATTGACAGGTCCGGGGCTTAAGGTATTTCTCATATGCCACTAAACGGTTGAAGCTCCTGTTCAAAAATGATGATCCGAAATCAATTTCTGTCACCTTAGTGATACATTTTGGAAAAATACCTAAAGTTCAAAGCAGAAATTGGGGCACTTTTAAAATTTTTATTTTTGACCAAAATCGACAGGTCCGGGGCTTAGGGTATTTCTCATATGCCACTAAATGGTTGAAGCTCCTGTTCAAAAATGATGATCCGAAATCAACTTCTGTCACCTTAGTAATACATTTTGGGATAGTACCTAAAGTTTAAAGCAGAAATTGGGGCACTTTTGACATTTTCATTTTTGACCAAAATCGACAGGTCCGGGGCTTAGGGAATTTCTCATATGCCACTAAACGGTTGAAGCTCCTGTTCAAAAATGATGATCCGAAATCAACTTCTGTCTCCTTAGTGATACATTTTGGGATAGTACCTAAAGTTTAAAGCAGAAATTGGGGCACTTTTGAAATTTTTATTTTTGACCAAAATCGACAGGTCCGGGGCTTAGGGTATTTCTCATATGCCACTAAACGGTTGAAGCTCCTGTTCAAAAATGATGATCCGAAATCAAATTCTGTCACCTTAGTGATACATTTTGGGATAGTACCTAAAGTTCAAAGCAGAAATTGGGGCACTTTTGAAATTTTCATTTTTGACCAAAATCGACTGGGGCGGGGCTTAGGGAATTTCTCATATGCCACTAAACGGTTGAAGCTCATGTTCAAAAATGAGAATCCGAAATCAACTTCTGTCACCTTAGTGATACATTTTGGGATAGTACCTAAAGTTTAAAGCAGAAATTGGGGCACTTTTGACATTTTCATTTTTGACCAAAATCGACAGGTCCGGGGCTTAGGGAATTTCTCATATGCGACTAAACGGTTAAAGCTCCTGTTCAAAAATGATGCTCCGAAATCAACTTCTGTCACCTTAGTGATACATTTTGGGATAGCACCTAAAGTTTAAAGTAAAAATTGTGGCACTTTTGAAATTTTCATTTTTGACCAAAATCGACAGGTCCGGGGCTTAGGGAATTTCTCATATGCCACTAAACGGTTGAAGCTCCTGTTCAAAAATGATGATCCGAAATCAACTTCTGTCACCTTAGTGATACATTTTGGGATAGTACCTAAAGTTCAAAGCAGAAATTGGGGCACTTTGACATTTTCATTTTTGACCAAAATCGACAGGTCCGGGGCTTAGGGAATTTCTCATATGCCACAAAACGGTTGAAGCTCCTGTTCAAAAATGATGCTCCAAAATCAACTTCTGTCACCTTTAGTGATACATTTTGGGATAGTACCTAAAGTTTAAAGCAGAAATTGGAGCACTTTTGAAATTTCCATTTTTGACCAAAATCGACAGGTCCGGGGCTTAGGGAATTTCTCATATGCCACTAAACGGTTGAAGCTCCTGTTCAAAAATGATGATCCGAAATCAACTTCTGTCACCTTAGTGATACATTTTGGGATAGTACCTTAAGTTTAAAGTAGAAATTGGGGCACTTTTGACATTTTCATTTTTGACCAAAATTGACAGGTCCGGGGCTTAGGGAATTTCTCATATGCCACTAAACGGTTGAAGCTCCTGTTCAAAAATGATGCTCCGAAATCAACTTCTGTCACCTTAGTGATACATTTTGGGATAGCACCTAAAGTTTAAAGCAAAAATTGTGGCACTTTTGAAATTTTCATTTTTGACCAAAATCGACAGGTCCGGGGCTTAGGGAATTTCTCATATGCCACTAAACGGTTGAAGCTCCTGTTCAAAAATGATTATCCGAAATCAACTTCTGTCACCTTAGTGATACATTTTGGGATAGTACCTAAAGTTTAAAGCAGAAATTGGGGCACTTTTGACATTTTCATTTTTGACCAAAATCGACAGGTCCGGGGCTTAGGGAATTTCTCATATGCCACAAAACGGTTGAAGCTCCTGTTCAAAAATGATGCTCCGAAATCAACTTCTGTCACCTTTGTGATACATTTTGGGATAGTACCTAAAGTTTAAAGCAAAAATTGTGGCACTTTTGAAATTTTCATTTTTGACCAAAATCGACAGGTCCGGGGCTTAAGGTATTTCTCATATGCCACTAAACGGTTGAAGCTCCTGTTCAAAAATGATGATCCGAAATCAACTTCTGTCACCTTAGTGATACATTTTGGGATAGTACCTAAAGTTTAAAGCAGAAATTGGGGCACTTTTGACATTTTCATTTTTGACCAAAATTGACAGGACCGGGGCTTAGGGAATTTCTCATATGCCACTAAACGGTTGAAGCTCCTGTTCAAAAATGATGCTCCGAAATCAACTTCTGTCACCTTAGTGATACATTTTGGGATAGCACCTAAAGTTTAAAGCAAAAATTGTGGCACTTTTGAAATTTTCATTTTTGACCAAAATCGACAGGTCCGGGGCTTAGGGAATTTCTCATATGCCACTAAACGGTTGAAGCTCCTGTTCAAAAATGATGATCCGAAATCAACTTCTGTCACCTTAGTGATACATTTTGGGATAGTACCTAAAGTTTAAAGCAGAAATTGGGGCACTTTTGACATTTTCATTTTTGACCAAAATCGACAGGTCCGGGGCTTAGGGAATTTCTCATATGCCACAAAACGGTTGAAGCTACTATATGGTTGAAGCTCCTGTTCAAAAATGATGCTCCGAAATCAACTTCTGTCACCTTAGTGATACATTTTGGGAAAGTACCTAAAGTTTAAAGCAGAAATTGGGGCACTTTTTACATTTTTATTTTTGACCAAAATCGACAGGTCCGGGGCATAGGGTATTTCTCATATGCCACTAAACGGTTGAAGCTCCTGTTCAAAAATGATGATCCGAAATCAACTTCTGTCACCTTAGTGATACATTTTGGGATAGTACCTAAAGTTTAAAGCAGAAATTGGTGCACTTTTGACATTTTCATTTTTGACCAAAATCGACAGGTCCGGGGCTTAGGGAATTTCTCATATGCCACAAAACGGTTGAAGCTCCTGTTCAAAAATGATGCTCCAAAATCAACTTCTGTCACCTTAGTGATACATTTTGGGATAGTACCTAAAGTTTAAAGCAGAAATTGGGGCACTTTTGAAATTTTCATTTTTGACCAAAATCGACTGGTCCGGGGCTTAGGGAATTTCTCATGTGCCACTAAATGGTTGAAGCTCATGTTCAAAAATGAGAATCCGAAATCAACTTCTGTCACCTTAGTGATACATTTTGGGATAGTACCTAAAGTTTAAAGCAGAAATTGGTGCACTTTTGACATTTTCATTTTTGACCAAAATCGACAGGTCCGGGGCTTAGGGAATTTCTCATATGCCACTAAACGGTTGAAGCTCATGTTCAAAAATGAGAATCCGAAATCAACTTCTGTCACCTTAGTGATACATTTTGGGATAGTACCTAAAGCTTAAAGCAGAAATTGGTGTACTTTTGACATTTTCATTTTTGACCAAAATCGACAGGTCCGGGGCTTAGGGAATTTCTCATATGCCACAAAACGGTTGAAGCTCCTGTTCAAAAATGATGCTCCAAAATCAACTTCAGTCACCTTAGTGATACATTTTGGGATAGTACCTAAAGTTTAAAGCAGAAATTGGAGTACTTTTGAAATTTCCATTTTTGACCAAAATCGACAGGTCCGGGGCTTAGGGAATTTCTCATATGCCACTAAACGGTTGAAGATCCTGTTCAAAAATTATGCTCCAAAATCAACTTCTGTCACCTAAGTGATACATTTTGGGAAAGTACCTAAAGTTTAAAGCAGAAATTGGGGCACTTTTTAAATTTTTATTTTTGACCAAAATCGACAGGTCCGGGGCTTAGGGTATTTCTCATATGCCACTAAACGGTTGAAGCTCCTGTTCAAAAATGATGATCCGAAATCAACTTCTGTCACCTTAGTGTTACATTTTGGGATAGTACCTAAAGTTCAAAGCAGAAATTGGGGCACTTTTGAAATTTTCATTTTTGACCAAAATCGACAGGTCCGGGGCTTAGGGAATTTCTCATATTCCACTAAACGGTTGAAGCTCCTGTTCAAAAATGATGATCCGAAATCAACTTCTGTCACCTTAGTGATACATTTTGGGATAGTACCTAAAGTTTAAAGCAGAAATTGGGGCACTTTTGAAATTTTCATTTTTGACCAAAATCGACAGGTCCGGGGCTTAGGGAATTTCTCATATGCCACTAAACGGTTGAAGCTCCTGTTCAAAAATGATGATCCGAAATCAACTTCTGTCACCTTAGTGATACATTTTGGGATAGCACCTAAAGTATAAAGCAGAAATTGTGGCACTTTTGAAATTTTCATTTTTGACCAAAATCGACAGGTTCGGGGCTTAGGGAATTTCTCATATGCCACAAAACGGTTGAAGCTACTAAACGGTTGAAGCTCCTGTTCAAAAATTATGCTCCGAAATCAACTTCTGTCACCTTAGTGATACATTTTGGGATAGTACCTAAAGTTTAAAGCAGAAATTGGGGCACTTTTGAAATTTTCATTTTTGACCAAAATCGACAGGTCCGGTGCTTAGGGAATTTCTCATATGCCACTAAACGGTTGAAGCTCCTGTTCAAAAATGATGATCCGAAATCAACTTCTGTCACCTTAGTGATACATTTTGGGATAGCACCTAAAGTATAAAGCAGAAATTGTGGCACTTTTGAAATTTTCATTTTTGACCAAAATCGACAGGTCCGGGGCTTAGGGAATTTCTCATATGCCACAAAACGGTTGAAGCTACTAAACGGTTGAAGCTCCTGTTCAAAAATTATGCTCCGAAATCAACTTCTGTCACCTTAGTGATACATTTTGGGATAGTACCTAAAGTTTAAAGCAGAAATTGGGGCACTTTTGAAATTTTCATTTTTGACCAAAATCGACAGGTCCGGGGCTTAGGGAATTTCTCATATGCCACAAAACGGTTGAAGCTCCTGTTCAAAAATGATGATCCGAAATCAACTTCTGTCACCTTAGTGATACATTTTGGGATAGTACCTAAAGTTTAAAGCAGAAATTGGAGCACTTTTGAAATTTCCATTTTTGACCAAAATCGACAGGTCCGGGGCTTAGGGAATTTCTCATATGCCACTAAACGGTTGAAGCTCCTGTTCAAAAATTATGCTCCAAAATCAACTTTTGTCACCTTAGTGATACATTTTGGGATAGCACCTAAAGTTTAAAGCAGAAATTGGGGCACTTTTGAAATTTTCATTTTTGACCAAAATCGACTGGTCCGGGGCTTAGGGAATTTCTCATGTGCCACTAAATGGTTGAAGCTCATGTTCAAAAATGAGAATCCGAAATCAACTTCTGTCACCTTAGTGATACATTTTGGGATAGTACCTAAAGTTTAAAGCAGAAATTGGTGCACTTTTGACATTTTCATTTTTGACCAAAATCGACAGGTCCGGGGCTTAGGGAATTTCTCATATGCCACTAAACGGTTGAAGCTCCTGTTCAAAAATGATGCTCCGAAATCAACTTCTGTCACCTTAGTGATACATTTTGGGATAGTACCTAAAGCTTAAAGCAGAAATTGGTGTACTTTTGACATTTTCATTTTTGACCAAAATCGACAGGTCCGGGGCTTAGGGAATTTCTCATATGCCACAAAACGGTTGAAGCTCCTGTTCAAAAATGATGCTCCAAAATCAACTTCAGTCACCTTAGTGATACATTTTGGGATAGTACCTAAAGTTTAAAGCAGAAATTGGAGTACTTTTGAAATTTCAATTTTTGACCAAAATCGACAGGTCCGGGGCTTAGGGAATTTCTCATATGCCACTAAACGGTTGAAGATCCTGTTCAAAAATTATGCTCCAAAATCAACTTCTGTCACCTAAGTGATACATTTTGGGAAAGTACCTAAAGTTTAAAGCAGAAATTGGGGCACTTTTTAAATTTTTATTTTTGACCAAAATCGACAGGTCCGGGGCTTAGGGTATTTCTCATATGCCACTAAACGGTTGAAGCTCCTGTTCAAAAATGATGATCCGAAATCAACTTCTGTCACCTTAGTGTTACATTTTGGGATAGTACCTAAAGTTCAAAGCAGAAATTGGGGCACTTTTGAAATTTTCATTTTTGACCAAAATCGACAGGTTCGGGGCTTAGGGAATTTCTCATATTCCACTAAACGGTTGAAGCTCCTGTTCAAAAATGATGATCCGAAATCAACTTCTGTCACCTTAGTGATACATTTTGGGATAGTACCTAAAGTTCAAAGCAGAAATTGGGGCACTTTGACATTTTCATTTTTGACCAAAATCGACAGGTCCGGGGCTTAGGGAATTTCTCATATGCCACTAAACGGTTGAAGCTCCTGTTCAAAAATTATGCTCCAAAATCAACTTTTGTCACCTTAGTGATACATTTTGGGATAGCACCTAAAGTTTAAAGCAGAAATTGGGGCACTTTTGAAATTTTCATTTTTGACCAAAATCGACTGGTCCGGGGCTTAGGGAATTTCTCATGTGCCACTAAATGGTTGAAGCTCATGTTCAAAAATGAGAATCCGAAATCAACTTCTGTCACCTTAGTGATACATTTTGGGATAGTACCTAAAGTTTAAAGCAGAAATTGGTGCACTTTTGACATTTTCATTTTTGACCAAAATCGACAGGTCCGGGGCTTAGGGAATTTCTCATATGCCACTAAACGGTTGAAGCTCCTGTTCAAAAATGATGCTCCGAAATCAACTTCTGTCACCTTAGTGATACATTTTGGGATAGTACCTAAAGCTTAAAGCAGAAATTGGTGTACTTTTGACATTTTCATTTTTGACCAAAATCGACAGGTCCGGGGCTTAGGGAATTTCTCATATGCCACAAAACGGTTGAAGCTCCTGTTCAAAAATGATGCTCCAAAATCAACTTCAGTCACCTTAGTGATACATTTTGGGATAGTACCTAAAGTTTAAAGCAGAAATTGGAGTACTTTTGAAATTTCCATTTTTGACCAAAATCGACAGGTCCGGGGCTTAGGGAATTTCTCATATGCCACTAAACGGTTGAAGATCCTGTTCAAAAATTATGCTCCAAAATCAACTTCTGTCACCTAAGTGATACATTTTGGGAAAGTACCTAAAGTTTAAAGCAGAAATTGGGGCACTTTTTAAATTTTTATTTTTGACCAAAATCGACAGGTCCGGGGCTTAGGGTATTTCTCATATGCCACTAAACGGTTGAAGCTCCTGTTCAAAAATGATGATCCGAAATCAACTTCTGTCACCTTAGTGTTACATTTTGGGATAGTACCTAAAGTTCAAAGCAGAAATTGGGGCACTTTTGAAATTTTCATTTTTGACCAAAATCGACAGGTTCGGGGCTTAGGGAATTTCTCATATTCCACTAAACGGTTGAAGCTCCTGTTCAAAAATGATGATCCGAAATCAACTTCTGTCACCTTAGTGATACATTTTGGGATAGCACCTAAAGTATAAAGCAGAAATTGTGGCACTTTTGAAATTTTCATTTTTGACCAAAATCGACAGGTTCGGGGCTTAGGGAATTTCTCATATGCCACAAAACGGTTGAAGCTACTAAACGGTTGAAGCTCCTGTTCAAAAATTATGCTCCGAAATCAACTTCTGTCACCTTAGTGATACATTTTGGGATAGTACCTAAAGTTTAAAGCAGAAATTGGGGCACTTTTGAAATTTTCATTTTTGACCAAAATCGACAGGTCCGGTGCTTAGGGAATTTCTCATATGCCACTAAACGGTTGAAGCTCCTGTTCAAAAATGATGATCCGAAATCAACTTCTGTCACCTTAGTGATACATTTTGGGATAGTACCTAAAGTTTAAAGCAGAAATTGGAGCACTTTTGAAATTTCCATTTTTGACCAAAATCGACAGGTCCGGGGCTTAGGGAATTTCTCATATGCCACTAAACGGTTGAAGCTCCTGTTCAAAAATTATGCTCCAAAATCAACTTTTGTCACCTTAGTGATACATTTTGGGATAGCACCTAAAGTTTAAAGCAGAAATTGGGGCACTTTTGAAATTTTTATTTTTGACCAAAATCGATAGGTCCGGGGCTTAGGGTATTTCTCATATGCCACAAAACGGTTGAAGCTCCTGTTCAAAAATGATGATCCGAAATCAACTTCTGTCACCTTAGTGATACATTTTGGGATAGTACCTAAAGTTCAAAGCAGAAATTGGGGCACTTTTGAAATTTTCATTTTTGACCAAAATCGACAGGATCGGGGCTTAGGGAATTTCTCATATGCCACTAAACGGTTGAAGCTCATGTTCAAAAATGAGAATCCGAAATCAACTTCTGTCACCTTAGTGATACATTTTGGGATAGTACCTAAAGTTTAAAGCAGAAATTGGGGCACTTTTGAAATTTTCATTTTTGACCAAAATTGACAGGTCCGGGGCTTAAGGTATTTCTCATATGCCACTAAACAGTTGAAGCTCCTGTTCAAAAATGATGATCCGAAATTAATTTCTGTCACCTTAGTGATACATTTTGGGATAATACCTAAAGTTCAAAGCAGAAATTGGGGCACTTTTGAAATTTTCATTTTTTACCAAAATCGACAGGTCCGGGGCTTAGGGAATTTCTCATATGCCACTAAACGGTTGAAGCTCCTGTTCAAAAATGATGATCCGAAATCAACTTCTGTCACCTTAGTGATACATTTTGGGATAGTACCTAAAGTTTAAAGCAGAAATTGGGGCACTTTTGACATTTTCATTTTTGACCAAAATCGACAGGTCCGGGGCTTAGGGAATTTCTCATATGCCACAAAACGGTTGAAGCTCCTGTTCAAAAATGATGCTCCGAAATCAACTTCTGTCACCTTAGTGATACATTTTGGGAAAGTACCTAAAGTTTAAAGCAGAAATTGGGGCACTTTTGACATTTTCATTTTTGACCAAAATCGACAGGTCCGGGGCTTAGGGAATTTCTCATATGCCACTAAACGGTTGAAGCTCCTGTTCAAAAATGATGATCCGAAATCAACTTCTGTCACCTTAGTGATACATTTTGGGATAGTACCTAAAGTTTAAAGCAGAAATTGGGGCACTTTTGAAATTTTCATTTTTGACCAAAATCGACAGGTCCGGGGCTTAGGGAATTTCTCATATGCCACTAAACGGTTGAAGCTCCTGTTCAAAAATGATGATCCGAAATCAACTTCTGTCACCTTAGTGTTACATTTTGGGATAGCACCTAAAGTATAAAGCAGAAATTGGGGCACTTTTGAAATTTTCATTTTTGACCAAAATCGACAGGTCCGGGGCTTAGGGAATTTCTCATATGCCACAAAACGGTTGAAGCTACTAAACGGTTGAAGCTCCTGTTCAAAAATTATGCTCCGAAATCAACTTCTGTCACCTTAGTGATACATTTTGGGATAGTACCTAAAGTTTAAAGCAGAAATTGGGGCACTTTTGAAATTTTCATTTTTGACCAAAATCGACAGGTCCGGTGCTTAGGGAATTTCTCATATGCCACTAAACGGTTGAAGCTCCTGTTCAAAAATGATGATCCGAAATCAACTTCTGTCACCTTAGTGATACATTTTGGGATAGCACCTAAAGTATAAAGCAGAAATTGTGGCACTTTTGAAATTTTCATTTTTGACCAAAATCGACAGGTCCGGGGCTTAGGGAATTTCTCATATGCCACAAAACGGTTGAAGCTACTAAACGGTTGAAGCTCCTGTTCAAAAATTATGCTCCGAAATCAACTTCTGTCACCTTAGTGATACATTTTGGGATAGTACCTAAAGTTTAAAGCAGAAATTGGGGCACTTTTGAAATTTTCATTTTTGACCAAAATCGACAGGTCCGGGGCTTAGGGAATTTCTCATATGCCACAAAACGGTTGAAGCTCCTGTTCAAAAATGATGATCCGAAATCAACTTCTGTCACCTTAGTGATACATTTTGGGATAGTACCTAAAGTTTAAAGCAGAAATTGGAGCACTTTTGAAATTTCCATTTTTGACCAAAATCGACAGGTCCGGGGCTTAGGGAATTTCTCATATGCCACTAAACGGTTGAAGCTCCTGTTCAAAAATTATGCTCCAAAATCAACTTTTGTCACCTTAGTGATACATTTTGGGATAGCACCTAAAGTTTAAAGCAGAAATTGGGGCACTTTTGAAATTTTTATTTTTGACCAAAATCGACAGGTCCGGGGCTTAGGGTATTTCTCATATGCCACAAAACGGTTGAAGCTCCTGTTCAAAAATGATGATCCGAAATCAACTTCTGTCACCTTAGTGATACATTTTGGGATAGTACCTAAAGTTCAAAGCAGAAATTGGGGCACTTTTGAAATTTTCATTTTTGACCAAAATCGACAGGATCGGGGCTTAGGGAATTTCTCATATGCCACTAAACGGTTGAAGCTCATGTTCAAAAATGAGAATCCGAAATCAACTTCTGTCACCTTAGTGATACATTTTGGGATAGTACCTAAAGTTTAAAGCAGAAATTGGGACACTTTTGAAATTTTCATTTTTGACCAAAATTGACAGGTCCGGGGCTTAAGGTATTTCTCATATGCCACTAAACAGTTGAAGCTCCTGTTCAAAAATGATGATCCGAAATTAATTTCTGTCACCTTAGTGATACATTTTGGGATAATACCTAAAGTTCAAAGCAGAAATTGGGGCACTTTTGAAATTTTCATTTTTTACCAAAATCGACAGGTTCGGGGCTTAGGGAATTTCTCATATGCCACTAAACGGTTGAAGCTCCTGTTCAAAAATGATGATCCGAAATCAACTTCTGTCACCTTAGTGATACATTTTGGGATAGTACCTAAAGTTTAAAGCAGAAATTTGGGCACTTTTGACATTTTTATTTTTGACCAAAATCGACAGGTCCGGGGCTTAGGGAATTTCTCATATGCCACAAAACGGTTGAAGCTCCTGTTCAAAAATGATGCTCCGAAATCAACTTCTGTCACCTTAGTGATACATTTTGGGAAAGTACCTAAAGTTTAAAGCAGAAATTGGGGCACTTTTTACATTTTTATTTTTGACCAAAATCGACAGGTCCGGGGCATAGGGTATTTCTCATATGCCACTAAACGGTTGAAGCTCCTGTTCAAAAATGATGATCCGAAATCAACTTCTGTCACCTTAGTGTTACATTTTGGGATAGTACCTAAAGTTCAAAGCAGAAATTGGGGCACTTTTGAAATTTTCATTTTTGACCAAAATCGACAGGTCCGGGGCTTAGGGAATTTCTCATATGCCACTAAACGGTTGAAGCTCATGTTCAAAAATGAGAATCCGAAATCAACTTCTGTCACCTTAGTGATACATTTTGGGATAGTACCTAAAGTTTAAAGCAGAAATTGGTGCACTTTTGACATTTTCATTTTTGACCAAAATCGACAGGTCCGGGGCTTAGGGAATTTCTCATATGCCACAAAACGGTTGAAGCTTCTGTTCAAAAATGATGCTCCAAAATCAACTTCTGTCACCTTAGTGATACATTTTGGGATAGTACCTAAAGTTTAAAGCAGAAATTGGGGCACTTTTGAAATTTTCATTTTTGACCAAAATCGACTGGTCCGGGGCTTAGGGAATTTCTCATGTGCCACTAAATGGTTGAAGCTCATGTTCAAAAATGAGAATCCGAAATCAACTTCTGTCACCTTTGTGATACATTTTGGGATAGTACCTAAAGTTTAAAGCAGAAATTGGTGCACTTTTGACATTTTCATTTTTGACCAAAATCGACAGGTCCGGGGCTTAGGGAATTTCTCATATGCCACTAAACGGTTGAAGCTCATGTTCAAAAATGAGAATCCGAAATCAACTTCTGTCACCTTAGTGATACATTTTGGGATAGTACCTAAAGCTTAAAGCAGAAATTGGTGTACTTTTGACATTTTCATTTTTGACCAAAATCGACAGGTCCGGGGCTTAGGGAATTTCTCATATGCCACAAAACGGTTGAAGCTCCTGTTCAAAAATGATGCTCCAAAATCAACTTCAGTCACCTTAGTGATACATTTTGGGATAGTACCTAAAGTTTAAAGCAGAAATTGGAGTACTTTTGAAATTTCCATTTTTGACCAAAATCGACAGGTCCGGGGCTTAGGGAATTTCTCATATGCCACTAAACGGTTGAAGATCCTGTTCAAAAATTATGCTCCAAAATCAACTTCTGTCACCTAAGTGATACATTTTGGGAAAGTACCTAAAGTTTAAAGCAGAAATTGGGGCACTTTTTAAATTTTTATTTTTGACCAAAATCGACAGGTCCGGGGCTTAGGGTATTTCTCATATGCCACTAAACGGTTGAAGCTCCTGTTCAAAAATGATGATCCGAAATCAACTTCTGTCACCTTAGTGTTACATTTTGGGATAGTACCTAAAGTTCAAAGCAGAAATTGGGGCACTTTTGAAATTTTCATTTTTGACCAAAATCGACAGGTCCGGGGCTTAGGGAATTTCTCATATGCCACAAAACGGTTGAAGCTACTAAACGGTTGAAGCTCCTGTTCAAAAATTATGCTCCGAAATCAACTTCTGTCACCTTAGTGATACATTTTGGGATAGTACCTAAAGTTTAAAGCAGAAATTGGGGCACTTTTGAAATTTTCATTTTTGACCAAAATCGACAGGTCCGGTGCTTAGGGAATTTCTCATATGCCACTAAACGGTTGAAGCTCCTGTTCAAAAATGATGATCCGAAATCAACTTCTGTCACCTTAGTGATACATTTTGGGATAGCACCTAAAGTATAAAGCAGAAATTGTGGCACTTTTGAAATTTTCATTTTTGACCAAAATCGACAGGTCCGGGGCTTAGGGAATTTCTCATATGCCACAAAACGGTTGAAGCTACTAAACGGTTGAAGCTCCTGTTCAAAAATTATGCTCCGAAATCAACTTCTGTCGCCTTAGTGATACATTTTGGGATAGTACCTAAAGTTTAAAGCAGAAATTGGGGCACTTTTGAAATTTCCATTTTTGACCAAAATCGACAGGTCCGGGGCTTAGGGAATTTCTCATATGCCACTAAACGGTTGAAGCTCCTGTTCAAAAATTATGCTCCAAAATCAACTTCTGTCACCTTAGTGATACATTTTGGGATAGTACCTAAAGTTCAAAGCAGAAATTGGGGCACTTTTGAAATTTTCATTTTTGACCAAAATCGACAGGATCGGGGCTTAGGGAATTTCTCATATGCCACTAAACGGTTGAAGCTCATGTTCAAAAATGAGAATCCGAAATCAACTTCTGTCACCTTAGTGATACATTTTGGGATAGTACCTAAAGTTTAAAGCAGAAATTGGGGCACTTTTGAAATTTTCATTTTTGACCAAAATTGACAGGTCCGGGGCTTAAGGTATTTCTCATATGCCACTAAACGGTTGAAGCTCCTGTTCAAAAATGATGATCCGAAATTAATTTCTGTCACCTTAGTGATACATTTTGGGATAATACCTAAAGTTCAAAGCAGAAATTGGGGCACTTTTGAAATTTTCATTTTTTACCAAAATCGACAGGTCCGGGGCTTAGGGAATTTCTCATATGCCACTAAACGGTTGAAGCTCCTGTTCAAAAATGATGATCCGAAATCAACTTCTGTCACCTTAGTGATACATTTTGGGATAGTACCTAAAGTTTAAAGCAGAAATTGGGGCACTTTTGACATTTTCATTATTGACCAAAATCGACAGGTCCGGGGCTTAGGGAATTTCTCATATGCCACAAAACGGTTGAAGCTCCTGTTCAAAAATGATGCTCCGAAATCAACTTCTGTCACCTTAGTGATACATTTTGGGATAGTACCTAAAGTTTAAAGCAGAAATTGGAGCACTTTTGAAATTTCCATTTTTGACCAAAATCGACAGGTCCGGGGCTTAGGGAATTTCTCATATGCCACTAAACGGTTGAAGCTCCTGTTCAAAAATTATGCTCCGAAATCAACTTCTGTCACCTTAGTGATACATTTTGGGATAGTACCTAAAGTTTAAAGCAGAAATTGGGGCACTTTTGACATTTTCATTTTTGACCAAAATCGACAGGTCCGATGCTTAGGGAATTTCTCATATGCCACAAAACGGTTGAAGCTCCTGTTCAAAAATGATGCTCCGAAATCAACTTCTGTCACCTTAGTGATACATTTAGGGATAGTACCTAAAGTTTAAAGCAGAAATTGGAGCACTTTTGAAATTTCCATTTTTGACCAAAATCGACAGGTCCGGAGCTTAGGGAATTTCTCATATGCCACTAAACGGTTGAAGCTCCTGTTCAAAAATTATGCTCCAAAATCAACTTCTGTCACCTTAGTGATACATTTTGGGATAGTACCTAAAGTTTAAAGCAGAAATTGGGGCACTTTTGAAATTTTTATTTTTGACCAAAATCGACAGGTCCGGGGCTTAGGGTATTTCTCATATGCCACAAAACGGTTGAAGCTCATGTTCAAAAATGATGATCCGAAATCAACTTCTGTCACCTTAGTGATACATTTTGGGATAGTACCTAAAGTTCAAAACAGAAATTGGGGCACTTTTGACATTTTCATTTTTGACCAAAATCGACAGGTCCGGGGCTTAGGGAATTTCTCATATGCCACAAAACGGTTAAAGCTCCTGTTCAAAAATGATGCTCCAAAATCAACTTCTGTCACCTTAGTGATACATTTTGGGATAGTACCTAAAGTTTAAAGCAGAAATTGGGGCACTTTTGAAATTTTCATTTTTGACCAAAATCGACAGGTCCGGGGCTTAGGGAATTTCTCATATGCCACTAAACGGTTGAAGCTCCTGTTCAAAAATTATGCTCCGAAATCAACTTCTGTCACCTTAGTGATACATTTTGGGATAGTACCTAAAGTTTAAAGTAGAAATTGGGGCACTTTTGAAATTTTCATTTTTGACCAAAATCGACAGGTCCGGGGCTTAGGGAATTTCTCATATGCCACTAAACGGTTGAAGCTCCTGTTCAAAAATGATGATCCGAAATCAACTTCTGTCACCTTAGTAATACATTTTGGGATAGTACCTAAAGTTTAAAGCAGAAATTGGGGCAGTTTTGACATTTTCATTTTTGACCAAAATCGACAGGTCCGGGGCTTAGGGAATTTCTCATATGCCACAAAACGGTTGAAGCTACTATACGGTTGAAGCTCATGTTCAAAAATGAGAATCCGAAATCAACTTCTGTCACCTTAGTGATACATTTTGGGATAGTACCTAAAGTTTAAAGCAGAAATTGGAGCACTTTTGACATTTTCATTTTCGACCAAAATCGACAGGTCCGGGGCTTAGGGAATTTCTCATATGCGACTAAACGGTTGAAGCTCCTGTTCAAAAATGATGCTCCGAAATCAACTTCTGTCACCTTAGTGATACATTTTGGGATAGCACCTAAAGTTTAAAGCAAAAATTGTGGCACTTTTGAAATTTTCATTTTTGACCAAAATCGACAGGTCCGGGGCTTAGGGAATTTCTCATATGCCACTAAACGGTTGAAGCTCCTGTTCAAAAATGATGATCCGAAATCAACTTCTGTCACCTTAGTGATACATTTTGGGATAGTACCTAAAGTTTAAAGCAGAAATTGGAGCACTTTTGAAGTTTATATTTTTGACCAAAATCGACAGGTCCGGGGCTTAGGGAATTTCTCATATGCCACTAAACGGTTGAAGCTCCTGTTCAAAAATGATGCTCCGAAATCAACTTCTGTCACCTTAGTGATACATTTTGGGATAGCACCTAAAGTTTAAAGCAAAAATTGTGGCACTTTTGAAATTTTTATTTTTGACCAAAATCGACAGGTCCGGGGCTTAGGGAATTTCTCAAATGCCACTAAACGGTTGAAGCTCCTGTTCAAAAATGATGCTCCGAAATCAACTTCTGTCACCGTAGTGATACATTTTGGGATAGTACCTAAAGTTTAAAGCAGAAATTGGGGCACTTTTGAAATTTTCATTTTTGACCAAAATTGACAGGTTCGGGGCTTAAGGTATTTCTCATATGCCACTAAACGGTTGAAGCTCCTGTTCAAAAATGATGATCCGAAATCAATTTCTGTCACCTTAGTGATACATTTTGGGATAATACCTAAAGTTCAAAGCAGAAATTGGGGCACTTTTAAAATTTTAATTTTTGACCAAAATCGACAGGTCCAGGGCTTAGGGAATTTCTCATATGCCACTAAACGGTTGAAGCTCATGTTCAAAAATGAGAATCCGAAATCAACTTCTGTCACCTTAGTGATACATTTTGGGATAGTACCTAAAGTTTAAAGCAGAAATTGGGGCACTTTTGAAATTTCCATTTTTGACCAAAATTGACAGGTCCGGGGCTTAAGGTATTTCTCATATGCCACTAAACGGTTGAAGCTCCTGTTCAAAAATGATGATCCGAAATTAATTTCTGTCACCTTAGTGATACATTTTGGGATAATACCTAAAGTTCAAAGCAGAAATTGGGGCACTTTTGAAATTTTCATTTTTTACCAAAATCGACAGGTCCGGGGCTTAGGGAATTTCTCATATGCCACTAAACGGTTGAAGCTCCTGTTCAAAAATGATGATCCGAAATCAACTTCTGTCACCTTAGTGATACATTTTGGGATAGTACCTAAAGTTTAAAGCAGAAATTGGGGCACTTTTGACATTTTCATTTTTGACCAAAATCGACAGGTCCGGGGCTTAGGGAATTTCTCATATGCCACAAAACGGTTGAAGCTCCTGTTCAAAAATGATGCTCCGAAATCAACTTCTGTCACCTTAGTGATACATTTTGGGATAGTACCTAAAGTTTAAAGCAGAAATTGGAGCACTTATGAAATTTCCATTTTTGACCAAAATCGACAGGTCCGGGGCTTAGGGAATTTCTCATATGCCACTAAACGGTTGAAGCTCCTGTTCAAAAATTATGCTCCGAAATCAACTTCTGTCACCTTAGTGATACATTTTGGGATAGTACCTAAAGTTTAAAGCAGAAATTGGGGCACTTTTGACATTTTCATTTTTGACCAAAATCGACAGGTCCGATGCTTAGGGAATTTCTCATATGCCACAAAACGGTTGAAGCTCCTGTTCAAAAATGATGATCCGAAATCAACTTCTGTCACCTTAGTGATACATTTTAGGATAGTACCTAAAGTTTAAAGCAGAAATTGGGGCACTTTTGACATTTTCATTTTTGACCAAAATCGACAGGTCCGGGGCTTAGGGAATTTCTCATATGCGACTAAACGGTTGAAGCTCCTGTTCAAAAATGATGCTCCGAAATCAACTTCTGTCACCTTAGTGATACATTTTGGAATAGCACCTAACATTTAAAGCAGAAATTGGGGCACTTTTGACATTTTCATTTTTGACCAAAATCGACAGGTCCGATGCTTAGGGAATTTCTCATATGCCACTAAACAGTTGAAGCTCCTGTTCAAAAATTATGCTCCAAAATCAACTTCTGTCACCTTAGTGATACATTTTGGGATAGTACCTAAAGTTTAAAGCAGAAATTGGGGCACTTTTGAAATTTTAATTTTTGACCAAAATCGACAGGACCGGGGCTTAGGGAATTTCTCATATGCCACTAAACGGTTGAAGCTCCTGTTCAAAAATGATGCTCCGAAATCAACTTCTGTCACCTTAGTGATACATTTTGGGATAGCACCTAAAGTTTAAAGCAAAAATTGTGGCACTTTTGAAATTTTCATTTTTGACCAAAATCGACAGGTCCGGGGCTTAGGGAATTTCTCATATGCCACTAAACGGTTGAAGCTCCTGTTCAAAAATGATGATCCGAAATCAACTTCTGTCACCTTAGTGATACATTTTGGGATAGTACCTAAAGTTTAAAGCAGAAATTGGAGCACTTTTGAAATTTATATTTTTGACCAAAATCGACAGGTCCGGGGCTTAGGGAATTTCTCATATGCCACTAAACGGTTGAAGCTCCTGTTCAAAAATGATGCTCCGAAATCAACTTCTGTCTCCTTAGTGATACATTTTGGGATAGCACCTAAAGTTTAAAGCAAAAATTGTGGCACTTTTGAAATTTTTATTTTTGACCAAAATCGACAGGTCCGGGGCTTAGGGAATTTCTCAAATGCCACTAAACGGTTGAAGCTCCTGTTCAAAAATGATGCTCCGAAATCAACTTCTGTCACCGTAGTGATACATTTTGGGATAGTACCTAAAGTTTAAAGCAGAAATTGGGGCACTTTTGAAATTTTCATTTTTGACCAAAATTGACAGGTCCAGGGCTTAGGGAATTTCTCATATGCCACTAAACGGTTGAAGCTCATGTTCAAAAATGAGAATCCGAAATCAACTTCTGTCACCTTAGTGATACATTTTGGGATAGTACCTAAAGTTTAAAGCAGAAATTGGGGCACTTTTGAAATTTTCATTTTTGACCAAAATTGACAGGTCCGGGGCTTAAGGTATTTCTCATATGCCACTAAACGGTTGAAGCTCCTGTTCAAAAATGATGATCCGAAATTAATTTCTGTCACCTTAGTGATACATTTTGGGATAATACCTAAAGTTCAAAGCAGAAATTGGGGCACTTTTGAAATTTTCATTTTTTACCAAAATCGACAGGTCCGGGGCTTAGGGAATTTCTCATATGCCACTAAACGGTTGAAGCTCCTGTTCAAAAATGATGATCCGAAATCAACTTCTGTCACCTTAGTGATACATTTTGGGATAGTACCTAAAGTTTAAAGCAGAAATTGGGGCACTTTTGACATTTTCATTTTTGACCAAAATCGACAGGTCCGGGGCTTAGGGAATTTCTCATATGCCACAAAACGGTTGAAGCTCCTGTTCAAAAATGATGCTCCGAAATCAACTTCTGTCACCTTAGTGATACATTTTGGGATAGTACCTAAAGTTTAAAGCAGAAATTGGGGCACTTTTGACATTTTCATTTTTGACCAAAATCGACAGGTCCGGGGCTTAGGGAATTTCTCATATGCCACAAAACGGTTGAAGCTCCTGTTCAAAAATGATGCTCCGAAATCAACTTCTGTCACCTTAGTGATACATTTTGGGATAGTACCTAAAGTTTAAAGCAGAAATTGGAGCACTTTTGAAATTTCCATTTTTGACCAAAATCGACAGGTCCGGGGCTTAGGGAATTTCTCATATGCCACTAAACGGTTGAAGCTCCTGTTCAAAAATTATGCTCCGAAATCAACTTCTGTCACCTTAGTGATACATTTTGGGATAGTACCTAAAGTTTAAAGCAGAAATTGGGGCACTTTTGACATTTTCATTTTTGACCAAAATCGACAGGTCCGATGCTTAGGGAATTTCTCATATGCCACAAAACGGTTGAAGCTCCTGTTCAAAAATGATGATCCGAAATCAACTTCTGTCACCTTAGTGATACATTTTAGGATAGTACCTAAAGTTTAAAGCAGAAATTGGGGCACTTTTGACATTTTCATTTTTGACCAAAATCGACAGGTCCGGGGCTTAGGGAATTTCTCATATGCGACTAAACGGTTGAAGCTCCTGTTCAAAAATGATGCTCCGAAATCAACTTCTGTCACCTTAGTGATACATTTTGGAATAGCACCTAACATTTAAATCAGAAATTGGGGCACTTTTGACATTTTCATTTTTGACCAAAATCGACAGGTCCGATGCTTAGGGAATTTCTCATATGCCACTAAACAGTTGAAGCTCCTGTTCAAAAATTATGCTCCAAAATCAACTTCTGTCACCTTAGTGATACATTTTGGGATAGTACCTAAAGTTTAAAGCAGAAATTGGGGCACTTTTGAAATTTTAATTTTTGACCAAAATCGACAGGACCGGGGCTTAGGGAATTTCTCATATGCCACTAAACGGTTGAAGCTCCTGTTCAAAAATGATGCTCCGAAATCAACTTCTGTCACCTTAGTGATACATTTTGGGATAGCACCTAAAGTTTAAAGCAAAAATTGTGGCACTTTTGAAATTTTCATTTTTGACCAAAATCGACAGGTCCGGGGCTTAGGGAATTTCTCATATGCCACTAAACGGTTGAAGCTCCTGTTCAAAAATGATGATCCGAAATCAACTTCTGTCACCTTAGTGATACATTTTGGGATAGTACCTAAAGTTTAAAGCAGAAATTGGAGCACTTTTGAAATTTATATTTTTGACCAAAATCGACAGGTCCGGGGCTTAGGGAATTTCTCATATGCCACTAAACGGTTGAAGCTCCTGTTCAAAAATGATGCTCCGAAATCAACTTCTGTCACCTTAGTGATACATTTTGGGATAGCACCTAAAGTTTAAAGCAAAAATTGTGGCACTTTTGAAATTTTTATTTTTGACCAAAATCGACAGGTCCGGGGCTTAGGGAATTTCTCAAATGCCACTAAACGGTTGAAGCTCCTGTTCAAAAATGATGCTCCGAAATCAACTTCTGTCACCGTAGTGATACATTTTGGGATAGTACCTAAAGTTTAAAGCAGAAATTGGGGCACTTTTGAAATTTTCATTTTTGACCAAAATTGACAGGTCCAGGGCTTAGGGAATTTCTCATATGCCACTAAACGGTTGAAGCTCATGTTCAAAAATGAGAATCCGAAATCAACTTCTGTCACCTTAGTGATACATTTTGGGATAGTACCTAAAGTTTAAAGCAGAAATTGGGGCACTTTTGAAAATTTCATTTTTGACCAAAATTGACAGGTCCAGGGCTTAGGGAATTTCTCATATGCCACAAAACGGTTGAAGCTCCTGTTCAAAAATGATGCTCCGAAATCAACTTCTGTCACCTTAGTGATACATTTTGGGATAGTACCTAAAGTTTAAAGCAGAAATTGGGGCACTTTTGACATTTTCATTTTTGACCAAAATCGACAGGTCCGGGGCTTAGGGAATTTCTCATATGCCACAAAACGGTTGAAGCTCCTGTTCAAAAATGATGCTCCGAAATCAACTTCTGTCACCTTAGTGATACATTTTGGGATAGTACCTAAAGTTTAAAGCAGAAATTGGGGCACTTTTGACATTTTCATTTTTGACCAAAATCGACAGGTCCGGGGCTTAGGGAATTTCTCATATGCCACAAAACGGTTGAAGCTCCTGTTCAAAAATGATGCTCCGAAATCAACTTCTGTCACCTTAGTGATACATTTTGGGATAGTACCTAAAGTTTAAAGCAGAAATTGGAGCACTTTTGAAATTTCCATTTTTGACCAAAATCGACAGGTCCGGGGCTTAGGGAATTTCTCATATGCCACTAAACGGTTGAAGCTCCTGTTCAAAAATTATGCTCCGAAATCAACTTCTGTCACCTTAGTGATACATTTTGGGATAGTACCTAAAGTTTAAAGCAGAAATTGGGGCACTTTTGACATTTTCATTTTTGACCAAAATCGACAGGTCCGATGCTTAGGGAATTTCTCATATGCCACAAAACGGTTGAAGCTCCTGTTCAAAAATGATGATCCGAAATCAACTTCTGTCACCTTAGTGATACATTTTAGGATAGTACCTAAAGTTTAAAGCAGAAATTGGGGCACTTTTGACATTTTCATTTTTGACCAAAATCGACAGGTCCGGGGCTTAGGGAATTTCTCATATGCGACTAAACGGTTGAAGCTCCTGTTCAAAAATGATGCTCCGAAATCAACTTCTGTCACCTTAGTGATACATTTTGGAATAGCACCTAACATTTAAAGCAGAAATTGGGGCACTTTTGACATTTTCATTTTTGACCAAAATCGACAGGTCCGATGCTTAGGGAATTTCTCATATGCCACTAAACAGTTGAAGCTCCTGTTCAAAAATTATGCTCCAAAATCAACTTCTGTCACCTTAGTGATACATTTTGGGATAGTACCTAAAGTTTAAAGCAGAAATTGGGGCACTTTTGAAATTTTAATTTTTGACCAAAATCGACAGGACCGGGGCTTAGGGAATTTCTCATATGCCACTAAACGGTTGAAGCTCCTGTTCAAAAATGATGCTCCGAAATCAACTCCTGTCACCTTAGTGATACATTTTGGGATAGCACCTAAAGTTTAAAGCAAAAATTGTGGCACTTTTGAAATTTTCATTTTTGACCAAAATCGACAGGTCCGGGGCTTAGGGAATTTCTCATATGCCACTAAACGGTTGAAGCTCCTGTTCAAAAATGATGATCCGAAATCAACTTCTGTCACCTTAGTGATACATTTTGGGATATTACCTAAAGTTTAAAGCAGAAATTGGAGCACTTTTGAAATTTATATTTTTGACCAAAATCGACAGGTCCGGGGCTTAGGGAATTTCTCATATGCCACTAAACGGTTGAAGCTCCTGTTCAAAAATGATGCTCCGAAATCAACTTCTGTCACCTTAGTGATACATTTTGGGATAGCACCTAAAGTTTAAAGCAAAAATTGTGGCACTTTTGAAATTTTTATTTTTGACCAAAATCGACAGGTCCGGGGCTTAGGGAATTTCTCAAATGCCACTAAACGGTTGAAGCTCCTGTTCAAAAATGATGCTCCGAAATCAACTTCTGTCACCGTAGTGATACATTTTGGGATAGTACCTAAAGTTTAAAGCAGAAATTGGGGCACTTTTGAAATTTTCATTTTTGACCAAAATTGACAGGTCCGGGGCTTAAGGTATTTCTCATATGCCACTAAACGGTTGAAGCTCCTGTTCAAAAATGATGATCCGAAATTAATTTCTGTCACCTTAGTGATACATTTTGGGATAATACCTAAAGTTCAAAGCAGAAATTGGGGCACTTTTGAAATTTTCATTTTTTACCAAAATCGACAGGTCCGGGGCTTAGGGAATTTCTCATATGCCACTAAACGGTTGAAGCTCCTGTTCAAAAATGATGATCCGAAATCAACTTCTGTCACCTTAGTGATACATTTTGGGATAGTACCTAAAGTTTAAAGCAGAAATTGGGGCACTTTTGACATTTTCATTTTTGACCAAAATCGACAGGTCCGGGGCTTAGGGAATTTCTCATATGCCACAAAACGGTTGAAGCTCCTGTTCAAAAATGATGCTCCGAAATCAACTTCTGTCACCTTAGTGATACATTTTGGGATAGTACCTAAAGTTTAAAGCAGAAATTGGAGCACTTTTGAAATTTCCATTTTTGACCAAAATCGACAGGTCCGGGGCTTAGGGAATTTCTCATATGCCACTAAACGGTTGAAGCTCCTGTTCAAAAATTATGCTCCGAAATCAACTTCTGTCACCTTAGTGATACATTTTGGGATAGTACCTAAAGTTTAAAGCAGAAATTGGGGCACTTTTGACATTTTCATTTTTGACCAAAATCGACAGGTCCGATGCTTAGGGAATTTCTCATATGCCACAAAACGGTTGAAGCTCCTGTTCAAAAATGATGCTCCGAAATCAACTTCTGTCACCTTAGTGATACATTTAGGGATAGTACCTAAAGTTTAAAGCAGAAATTGGAGCACTTTTGAAATTTCCATTTTTGACCAAAATCGACAGGTCCGGAGCTTAGGGAATTTCTCATATGCCACTAAACGGTTGAAGCTCCTGTTCAAAAATTATGCTCCAAAATCAACTTCTGTCACCTTAGTGATACATTTTGGGATAGTACCTAAAGTTTAAAGCAGAAATTGGGGCACTTTTGAAATTTTAATTTTTGACCAAAATCGACAGGTCCGGGGCTTAGGGTATTTCTCATATGCCACTAAACGGTTGAAGCTCATGTTCAAAAATGATGATCCGAAATCAACTTCTGTCACCTTAGTGATACATTTTGGGATAGTACCTAAAGTTCAAAACAGAAATTGGGGCACTTTTGACATTTTCATTTTTGACCAAAATCGACAGGTCCGGGGCTTAGGGAATTTCTCATATGCCACAAAACGGTTAAAGCTCCTGTTCAAAAATGATGCTCCAAAATCAACTTCTGTCACCTTAGTGATACATTTTGGGATAGTACCTAAAGTTTAAAGCAGAAATTGGGGCACTTTTGAAATTTTCATTTTTGACCAAAATCGACAGGTCCGGGGCTTAGGGAATTTCTCATATGCCACTAAACGGTTGAAGCTCCTGTTCAAAAATTATGCTCCGAAATCAACTTCTGTCACCTTAGTGATACATTTTGGGATAGTACCTAAAGTTTAAAGCAGAAATTGGGGCACTTTTGAAATTTTCATTTTTGACCAAAATCGACAGGTCCGGGGCTTAGGGAATTTCTCATATGCCACTAAACGGTTGAAGCTCCTGTTCAAAAATTATGCTCCGAAATCAACTTCTGTCACCTTAGTGATACATTTTGGGATAGTACCTAAAGTTTAAAGCAGAAATTGGGGCACTTTTGAAATTTTAATTTTTGACCAAAATCGACAGGACCGGGGCTTAGGGAATTTCTCATATGCCACTAAACGGTTGAAGCTCCTGTTCAAAAATGATGCTCCGAAATCAACTTCTGTCACCTTAGTGATACATTTTGGGATAGCACCTAAAGTTTAAAGCAAAAATTGTGGCACTTTTGAAATTTTCATTTTTGACCAAAATCGACAGGTCCGGGGCTTAGGGAATTTCTCATATGCCACTAAACGGTTGAAGCTCCTGTTCAAAAATGATGATCCGAAATCAACTTCTGTCACCTTAGTGATACATTTTGGGATAGTACCTAAAGTTTAAAGCAGAAATTGGAGCACTTTTGAAATTTATATTTTTGACCAAAATCGACAGGTCCGGGGCTTAGGGAATTTCTCATATGCCACTAAACGGTTGAAGCTCCTGTTCAAAAATGATGCTCCGAAATCAACTTCTGTCACCTTAGTGATACATTTTGGGATAGCACCTAAAGTTTAAAGCAAAAATTGTGGCACTTTTGAAATTTTTATTTTTGACCAAAATCGACAGGTCCGGGGCTTAGGGAATTTCTCAAATGCCACTAAACGGTTGAAGCTCCTGTTCAAAAATGATGCTCCGAAATCAACTTCTGTCACCGTAGTGATACATTTTGGGATAGTACCTAAAGTTTAAAGCAGAAATTGGGGCACTTTTGAAATTTTCATTTTTGACCAAAATTGACAGGTCCAGGGCTTAGGGAATTTCTCATATGCCACTAAACGGTTGAAGCTCATGTTCAAAAATGAGAATCCGAAATCAACTTCTGTCACCTTAGTGATACATTTTGGGATAGTACCTAAAGTTTAAAGCAGAAATTGGGGCACTTTTGAAATTTTCATTTTTGACCAAAATTGACAGGTCCGGGGCTTAAGGTATTTCTCATATGCCACTAAACGGTTGAAGCTCCTGTTCAAAAATGATGATCCGAAATTAATTTCTGTCACCTTAGTGATACATTTTGGGATAATACCTAAAGTTCAAAGCAGAAATTGGGGCACTTTTGAAATTTTCATTTTTTACCAAAATCGACAGGTCCGGGGCTTAGGGAATTTCTCATATGCCACTAAACGGTTGAAGCTCCTGTTCAAAAATGATGATCCGAAATCAACTTCTGTCACCTTAGTGATACATTTTGGGATAGTACCTAAAGTTTAAAGCAGAAATTGGGGCACTTTTGACATTTTCATTTTTGACCAAAATCGACAGGTCCGGGGCTTAGGGAATTTCTCATATGCCACAAAACGGTTGAAGCTCCTGTTCAAAAATGATGCTCTGAAATCAACTTCTGTCACCTTAGTGATACATTTTGGGATAGTACCTAAAGTTTAAAGCAGAAATTGGAGCACTTTTGAAATTTCCATTTTTGACCAAAATCGACTTGTCCGGGGCTTAGGGAATTTCTCATATGCCACTAAACGGTTGAAGCTCCTGTTCAAAAATTATGCTCCGAAATCAACTTCTGTCACCTTAGTGATACATTTTGGGATAGTACCTAAAGTTTAAAGCAGAAATTGGGGCACTTTTGACATTTTCATTTTTGACCAAAATCGACAGGTCCGATGCTTAGGGAATTTCTCATATGCCACAAAACGGTTGAAGCTCCTGTTCAAAAATGATGCTCCGAAATCAACTTCTGTCACCTTAGTGATACATTTAGGGATAGTACCTAAAGTTTAAAGCAGAAATTGGAGCACTTTTGAAATTTCCATTTTTGACCAAAATCGACAGGTCCGGAGCTTAGGGAATTTCTCATATGCCACTAAACGGTTGAAGCTCCTGTTCAAAAATTATGCTCCAAAATCAACTTCTGTCACCTTAGTGATACATTTTGGGATAGTACCTAAAGTTTAAAGCAGAAATTGGGGCACTTTTGAAATTTTAATTTTTGACCAAAATCGACAGGTCCGGGGCTTAGGGTATTTCTCATATGCCACTAAACGGTTGAAGCTCATGTTCAAAAATGATGATCCGAAATCAACTTCTGTCACCTTAGTGATACATTTTGGGATAGTACCTAAAGTTCAAAACAGAAATTGGGGCACTTTTGACATTTTCATTTTTGACCAAAATCGACAGGTCCGGGGCTTAGGGAATTTCTCATATGCCACAAAACGGTTAAAGCTCCTGTTCAAAAATGATGCTCCAAAATCAACTTCTGTCACCTTAGTGATACATTTTGGGATAGTACCTAAAGTTTAAAGCAGAAATTGGGGCACTTTTGAAATTTTCATTTTTGACCAAAATCGACAGGTCCGGGGCTTAGGGAATTTCTCATATGCCACTAAACGGTTGAAGCTCCTGTTCAAAAATTATGCTCCGAAATCAACTTCTGTCACCTTAGTGATACATTTTGGGATAGTACCTAAAGTTTAAAGCAGAAATTGGGGCACTTTTGAAATTTTCATTTTTGACCAAAATCGACAGGTCCGGGGCTTAGGGAATTTCTCATATGCCACTAAACGGTTGAAGCTCCTGTTCAAAAATGATGATCCGAAATCAACTTCTGTCACCTTAGTAATACATTTTGGGATAGTACCTAAAGTTTAAAGCAGAAATTGGGGCACTTTTGACATTTTCATTTTTGACCAAAATCGACAGGTCCGGGGCTTAGGGATTTTTCTCATATGCCACAAAACGGTTGAAGCTACTATACGGTTGAAGCTCATGTTCAAAAATGAGAATCCGAAATCAACTTCTGTCACCTTAGTGATACATTTTGGGATAGTACCTAAAGTTTAAAGCAGAAATTGGAGCACTTTTGAAATTTCCATTTTTGACCAAAATCGACAGGTCCGGGGCTTAGGGAATTTCTCATATGCCACTAAACGGTTGAAGCTCCTGTTCAAAAATTATGCTCCAAAATCAACTTCTGTCACCTTAGTGATACATTTTGGGATAGTACCTAAAGTTTAAAGCAGAAATTGGGGCACTTTTGAAATTTTTATTTTTGACCAAAATCGACAGGTCCGATGCTT
Organism: Pseudophryne corroboree; assembly: GCF_028390025.1. Lineage (NCBI taxonomy): Eukaryota > Metazoa > Chordata > Amphibia > Anura > Myobatrachidae > Pseudophryne > Pseudophryne corroboree. Next base: position 264,712 of record NW_026970191.1, on the reverse strand, counting down.
AGGGTATTTCTCATATGCCACTAAACGGTTGAAGCTCCTGTTCAAAAATGATGATCCGAAATCAACTTCTGTCACCTTAGTGATACATTTTGGGATAGTACCTAAAGTTTAAAGCAGAAATTGGGGCACTTTTGACATTTTCATTTTTGACCAAAATCGACAGGTCCGGGGCTTAGGGAATTTCTCATATGCGACTAAACGGTTGAAGCTCCTGTTCAAAAATGATGCTCCGAAATCATCTTCTGTCACCTTAGTGATACATTTTGGAATAGCACCTAACATTTAAAGCAGAAATTGGGGCACTTTTGACATTTTCATTTTTGACCAAAATCGACAGGTCCGATGCTTAGAGAATTTCTCATATGCCACTAAACAGTTGAAGCTCCTGTTCAAAAATGATGCTCCGAAATCAACTTCTGTCACCTTAGTGATACATTTTGGGATAGCACCTAAAGTTTAAAGCAAAAATTGTGGCACTTTTGAAATTTTCATTTTTGACCAAAATCGACAGGTCCGGGGCTTAGGGAATTTCTCATATGCCACTAAACGGTTGAAGCTCCTGTTCAAAAATGATGATCCGAAATCAACTTCTGTCACCTTAGTGATACATTTTGGGATAGTACCTAAAGTTTAAAGCAGAAATTGGAGCACTTTTGAAATTTATATTTTTGACCAAAATCGACAGGTCCGGGGCTTAGGGAATTTCTCATATGCCACTAAACGGTTGAAGCTCCTGTTCAAAAATGATGCTCCGAAATCAACTTCTGTCACCTTAGTGATACATTTTGGGATAGCACCTAAAGTTTAAAGCAAAAATTGTGGCACTTTTGAAATTTTTATTTTTGACCAAAATCGACAGGTCCGGGGCTTAGGGAATTTCTCAAATGCCACTAAACGGTTGAAGCTCCTGTTCAAAAATGATGCTCCGAAATCAACTTCTGTCACCATAGTGATACATTTTGGGATAGTACCTAAAGTTTAAAGCAGAAATTGGGGCACTTTTGAAATTTTCATTTTTGACCAAAATTGACAGGTCCGGGGCTTAAGGTATTTCTCATATGCCACTAAACGGTTGAAGCTCCTGTTCAAAAATGATGATCCGAAATCAATTTCTGTCACCTTAGTGATACATTTTGGGATAATACCTAAAGTTCAAAGCAGAAATTGGGGCACTTTTAAAATTTTAATTTTTGACCAAAATCGACAGATCCAGGGCTTAGGGAATTTCTCATATGCCACTAAACGGTTGAAGCTCCTGTTCAAAAATGATTATCCGAAATCAACTTCTGTCACCTTAGTGATACATTTTGGGATAGTACCTAAAGTTTAAAGCAGAAATTGGGGCACTTTTGAAATTTTCATTTTTGACCAAAATCGACAGGTCCGGGGCTTAGGGAATTTCTCATATGCCACAAAACAGTTGAAGCTCCTGTTCAAAAATGATGCTCCAAAATCAACTTCTGTCACCTTAGTGATACATTTTGGGATAGTACCTAAAGTTTAAAGCAGAAATTGGGGCACTTTTGAAATTTTCAATTTTGACCAAAATCGACAGGTCCGGGGCTTAGGGAATTTCTCATATGCGACTAAACGGTTGAAGCTCCTGTTCAAAAATGATGCTCCGAAATCAACTTCTGTCACCTTAGTGATACATTTTGGGAAAGTACCTAAATTTTAAAGCAGAAATTGGGGCACTTTTGAAATTTTTATTTTTGACCAAAATCGACAGGTCCGGGGCTTAGGGTATTTCTCATATGCCACTAAACGGTTGAAGCTCCTGTTCAAAAATGATGATCCGAAATCAAATTCTGTCACCTTAGTGATACATTTTGGGATAGTACCTAAAGTTCAAAGCAGAGATTGGGGCACTTTTGAAATTTTCATTTTTGACCAAAATCGACTGGGGCGGGGCTTAGGGAATTTCTCATATGCCACTAAACGGTTGAAGCTCATGTTCAAAAATGAGAATCCGAAATCAACTTCTGTCACCTTAGTGATACATTTTGGGATAGTACCTAAAGTTTAAAGCAGAAATTGGGGCACTTTTGAAATTTTCATTTTTGACCATAATCGACAGGTCCGGGGCTTAGGGAATTTCCCATATGCGACTAAACGGTTGAAGCTCCTGTTCAAAAATGATGCTCCGAAATCAACTTCGGTCACCTTAGTGATACATTTTGGGATAGCACCTAAAGTTTAAAGCAAAAATTGTGGCACTTTTGAAATTTTCATTTTTGACCAAAATCGACAGGTCCGGGGCTTAGGGAATTTCTCATGTGCCACTAAACGGTTGAAGCTCCTGTTCAAAAATGATGATCCGAAATCAACTTCTGTCACCGTAGTGATACATTTTGGGATAGTACCTAAAGTTTAAAGCAGAAATTGGGGCACTTTTGAAATTTTCATTTTTGACCAAAATTGACAGGTCCGGGGCTTAAGGTATTTCTCATATGCCACTAAACGGTTGAAGCTCCTGTTCAAAAATGATGATCCGAAATCAATTTCTGTCACCTTAGTGATACATTTTGGAAAAATACCTAAAGTTCAAAGCAGAAATTGGGGCACTTTTAAAATTTTTATTTTTGACCAAAATCGACAGGTCCGGGGCTTAGGGTATTTCTCATATGCCACTAAATGGTTGAAGCTCCTGTTCAAAAATGATGATCCGAAATTATCTTCTGTCACCTTAGTGATACATTTTGGGATAGTACCTAAAGTTCAAAGCAGAAATTGGGGCACTTTTGAAATTTTCATTTTTTACCAAAATCGACAGGTCCGGGGCTTAGGGAATTTCTCATATGCCACTAAACGGTTGAAGCTCCTGTTCAAAAATGATGATCCGAAATCAACTTCTGTCACCTTAGTGATACATTTTGGGATAGTACCTAAAGTTTAAAGCAGAAATTGGGGCACTTTTGAAATTTTCATTTTTGACCAAAATCGACAGGTCCGGGGCTTAGGGAATTTCTCTTATGCCACAAAACGGTTGAAGCTCCTGTTCAAAAATGATGCTCCAAAATCAACTTCTGTCACCTTAGTGATACATTTTGGGATAGTACCTAAAGTTTAAAGCAGAAATTGGAGCACTTTTGAAATTTCCATTTTTGACCAAAATCGACAGGTCCGGGGCTTAGGGAAATTCTCATATGCCACTAAACGGTTGAAGCTCCTGTTCAAAAATTAAGATCCGAAATCAACTTCTGTCACCTTAGTGATACATTTTGGGATAGTACCTAAAGTTTAAAGCAGAAATTGGGGCACTTTTGAAATTTTTATTTTTGACCAAAATCGACAGGTCCGGGGCTTAGGGTATTTCTCATATGCCACTAAACGGTTGAAGCTCCTGTTCAAAAATTATGCTCCGAAATCAACTTCTGTCACCTTAGTGATACATTTTGGGATAGCACCTAAAGTTTAAAGCAGAAATTGGGGCACTTTTGAAATTTTCATTTTTGACCAAAATCGACAGGTCCGGGGCTTAGGGAATTTCTCATATGCCACTAAACGGTTGAAGCTCCTGTTCAAAAATGATGATCCGAAATCAACTTCTGTCACCGTAGTGATACATTTTGGGATAGTACCTAAAGTTTAAAGCAGAAATTGGGGCACTTTTGAAATTTTCATTTTTGACCAAAATTGACAGGTCCGGGGCTTAAGGTATTTCTCATATGCCACTAAACGGTTGAAGCTCCTGTTCAAAAATGATGATCCGAAATCAATTTCTGTCACCTTAGTGATACATTTTGGGATAATACCTAAAGTTCAAAGCAGAAATTGGGGCACTTTTGAAATTTTAATTTTTGACAAAAATCGACAGGTCCGGGGCTTAGGGAATTTCTCATATGCCACTAAACGGTTGAAGCTCCTGTTCAAAAATGATTATCCGAAATCAACTTCTGTCACCTTAGTGATACATTTTGGGATAGTACCTAAAGTTTAAAGCAGAAATTGGGGCACTTTTGACATTTTCATTTTTGACCAAAATCGACAGGTCCGGGGCTTAGGGAATTTCTCATATGCCACAAAACGGTTGAAGCTCCTGTTCAAAAATGATGCTCCGAAATCAACTTCTGTCACCTTTGTGATACATTTTGGGATAGTACCTAAAGTTTAAAGCAGAAATTGGGGCACTTTTGAAATTTTCATTTTTGACCAAAATTGACAGGTCCGGGGCTTAAGGTATTTCTCATATGCCACTAAACGGTTGAAGCTCCTGTTCAAAAATGATGCTCCGAAATCAACTTCTGTCACCTTAGTGATACATTTTGGGATAGCACCTAAAGTTTAAAGCAAAAATTGTGGCACTTTTGAAATTTTCATTTTTGACCAAAATCGACAGGTCCGGGGCTTAAGGTATTTCTCATATGCCACTAAACGGTTGAAGCTCCTGTTCAAAAATGATGATCCGAAATCAATTTCTGTCACCTTAGTGATACATTTTGGGATAATACCTAAAGTTCAAAGCAGAAATTGGGGCACTTTTGAAATTTTAATTTTTGACCAAAATCGACAGGTCCGGGGCTTAGGGAATTTCTCATATGCCACTAAACGGTTGAAGCTCCTGTTCAAAAATTATGCTCCGAAATCAACTTCTGTCACCTTAGTGATACATTTTGGGATAGTACCTAAAGTTTAAAGCAGAAATTGGGGCACTTTTGAAATTTTCATTTTTGACCAAAATTGACAGGACCGGGGCTTAGGGAATTTCTCATATGCCACTAAACGGTTGAAGCTCCTGTTCAAAAATGATGCTCCGAAATCAACTTCTGTCACCTTAGTGATACATTTTGGGATAGCACCTAAAGTTTAAAGCAAAAATTGTGGCACTTTTGAAATTTTCATTTTTGACCAAAATCGACAGGTCCGGGGCTTAGGGAATTTCTCATATGCCACTAAACGGTTGAAGCTCCTGTTCAAAAATGATGATCCGAAATCAACTTCTGTCACCTTAGTGATACATTTTGGGATAGTACCTAAAGTTTAAAGCAGAAATTGGGGCACTTTTGACATTTTCATTTTTGACCAAAATCGACAGGTCCGGGGCTTAGGGAATTTCTCATATGCCACAAAACGGTTGAAGCTACTATATGGTTGAAGCTCCTGTTCAAAAATTATGCTCCGAAATCAACTTCTGTCAACTTAGTGATACATTTTGGGATAGTACCTAAAGTTTAAAGCAGAAATTGGGGCACTTTTGAAATTTTCATTTTTGACCAAAATCGACAGGTCCGGGGCTTAGGGAATTTCTCATATGCCACTAAACGGTTGAAGCTCCTGTTCAAAAATTATGCTCCAAAATCAACTTCTGTCACCTTAGTGATACATTTTGGGAAAGTACCTAAAGTTTAAAGCAGAAATTGGGGCACTTTTTAAATTTTTATTTTTGACCAAAATCGACAGGTCCGGGGCTTAGGGTATTTCTCATATGCCACTAAACGGTTGAAGCTCCTGTTCAAAAATGATGATCCGAAATCAACTTCTGTCACCTTAGTGTTACATTTTGGGATAGTACCTAAAGTTCAAAGCAGAAATTGGGGCACTTTTGAAATTTTCATTTTTGACCAAAATCGACAGGTCCGGGGCTTAGGGAATTTCTCATATGCCACTAAACGGTTGAAGCTCATGTTCAAAAATGAGAATCCGAAATCAACTTCTGTCACCTTAGTGATACATTTTGGGATAGTACCTAAAGTTTAAAGCAGAAATTGGTGCACTTTTGACATTTTCATTTTTGACCAAAATCGACAGGTCTGGGGCTTAGGGAATTTCTCATATGCCACAAAACGGTTGAAGCTCCTGTTCAAAAATGATGCTCCAAAATCAACTTCTGACACCTTAGTGATACATTTTGGGATAGTACCTAAAGTTTAAAGCAGAAATTGGGGCACTTTTGAAATTTTCATTTTTGACCAAAATCGACAGGTCCGGGGCTTAGGGTATTTCTCATATGCCACAAAACGGTTGAAGCTCCTGTTCAAAAATGATGATCCGAAATCAACTTCTGTCACCTTAGTGATACATTTTGGGATAGTACCTAAAGTTCAAAGCAGAAATTGGGGCACTTTTGAAATTTTCATTTTTGACCAAAATCGACAGGTCCGGGGCTTAGTGAATTTCTCATATGCCACTAAACGGTTGAAGCTCATGTTCAAAAATGAGAATCCGAAATCAACTTCTGTCACCTTAGTGATACATTTTGGGATAGTACCTAAAGCTTAAAGCAGAAATTGGTGTACTTTTGACATTTTCATTTTTGACCAAAATCGACAGGTCCGGGGCTTAGGGAATTTCTCATATGCCACAAAACGGTTGAAGCTCCTGTTCAAAAATGATGCTCCAAAATCAACTTCAGTCACCTTAGTGATACATTTTGGGATAGTACCTAAAGTTTAAAGCAGAAATTGGAGTACTTTTGAAATTTCCATTTTTGACCAAAATCGACAGGTCCGGGGCTTAGGGAATTTCTCATATGCCACTAAACGGTTGAAGCTCCTGTTCAAAAATTATGCTCCGAAATCAACTTCTGTCACCTTAGTGATACATTTTGGGATAGTACCTAAAGTTTAAAGCAGAAATTGGGGCTCTTTTGAAATTTTCATTTTTGACCAAAATCGACAGGTCCGGAGCTTAGGGAATTTCTCATATGCGCCTAAACGGTTGAAGCTCCTGTTCAAAAATGATGCTCCGAAATCAACTTCTGTCACCTTAGTGATACATTTTGTGATAGCACCTAAAGTTTAAAGCAGAAATTGGGGCACTTTTGACATTTTCATTTTTGACCAAAATCGACAGGTCCGGGGCTTAGGGAATTTCTCATATGCCACTAAACGGTTGAAGCTCCTGTTCAAAAATTATGCTCCGAAATCAACTTCTGTCACCTTAGTGATACATTTTGGGATAGTACCTAAAGTTTAAAGCAGAAATTGGGGCACTTTTGAAATTTTCATTTTTGACCAAAATCGACAGGACAGGGGCTTAGGGAATTTCTCATATGCGACTAAACGGTTGAAGCTCCTGTTCAAAAATGATGCTCCGAAATCAACTTCTGTCACCTTAGTGATACATTTTGGGATAGCACCTAAAGTTTAAAGCAAAAATTGTGGCACTTTTGAAATTTTCATTTTTGACCAAAATCGACAGGTCCGGGGCTTAGGGAATTTCTCATATGCCACTAAACGGTTGAAGCTCCTGTTCAAAAATGATGATCCGAAATCAACTTCTGTCACCTTAGTGATACATTTTGGGATAGCACCTAAAGTTTAAAGCAGAAATTGTGGCACTTTTGAAATTTTCATTTTTGACCAAAATCGACAGGTCCGGGGCTTAGGGAATTTCTCATATGCCACTAAACGGTTGAAGCTCCTGTTCAAAAATGATGATCCGAAATCAACTTCTGTCACCTTAGTAATACATTTTGGGATAGTACCTAAAGTTTAAAGCAGAAATTGGGGCACTTTTGACATTTTCATTTTTGACCAAAATCGACAGGTCCGGGGCTTAGGGAATTTCTCATATGCCACAAAACGGTTGAAGCTACTATACGGTTGAAGCTCCTGTTCAAAAATTATGCTCCGAAATCAACTTCTGTCACCTTAGTGATACATTTTGGGACAGTACCTAAAGTTTAAAGCAGAAATTGGAGCACTTTTGAAATTTCCATTTTTGACCAAAATCGACAGGTCCGGGGCTTAGGGTATTTCTCATATGTCACAAAACGGTTGAAGCTCCTGTTCAAAAATGATGATCCGAAATCAACTTCTGTCACCTTAGTGATACATTTTGGGATAGTACCTAAAGTTCAAAGCAGAAATTGGGGCACTTTTGAAATTTTCATTTTTGACCAAAATCGACAGGTCCGGGGCTTAGGGAATTTCTCATATGCCACTAAACGGTTGAAGCTCATGTTCAAAAATGAGAATCCGAAATCAACTTCTGTCACCTTAGTGATTTTGGGATAGTACCTAAAGTTTAAAGCAGAAATTGTGGCACTTTTGAAATTTTCATTTTTGACCAAAATCGACAGTTCCGGGGCTTAGGGAATTTCTCATATGCCACTAAACGGTTGAAGCTCCTGTTCTAAAATGATGATCCGAAATCAACTTCTGTCACCTTAGTAATACATTTTGGGATAGTACCTAAAGTTTAAAGCAGAAATTGGGGCACTTTTGACATTTTCATTTTTGACCAAAATCGACAGGTCCGGGGCTTAGGGTATTTCTCATATGTCACAAAACGGTTGAAGCTCCTGTTCAAAAATGATGATCCGAAATCAACTTCTGTCACCTTAGTGATACATTTTGGGATAGTACCTAAAGTTCAAAGCAGAAATTGGGGCACTTTTGAAATTTTCATTTTTGACCAAAATCGACAGGTCCGGGGCTTAGGGAATTTCTCATATGCCACTAAACGGTTGAAGCTCATGTTCAAAAATGAGAATCCGAAATCAACTTCTGTCACCTTAGTGATACATTTTGGGATAGCACCTAAAGTTTAAAGCAGAAATTGTGGCACTTTGAAATTTTCATTTTTGACCAAAATCGACAGGTCCGGGGCTTAGGGTATTTCTCATATGTCACAAAACGGTTGAAGCTCCTGTTCAAAAATGATGATCCGAAATCAACTTCTGTCACCTTAGTGATACATTTTGGGATAGTACCTAAAGTTCAAAGCAGAAATTGGGGCACTTTTGAAATTTTCATTTTTGACCAAAATCGACAGGTCCGGGGCTTAGGGAATTTCTCATATGCCACTAAACGGTTGAAGCTCCTGTTCAAAAATGATGCTCCGAAATCAACTTCTGTCACCTTAGTGATACATTTTGGGATAGTACCTAAAGTTTAAAGCAGAAATTGGTGCACTTTTGACATTTTCATTTTTGACCAAAATCGACAGGTGCACTTTTGACATTTTCATTTTTGACCAAAATCGACAGGTCCGGGGCTTAGGGAATTTCTCATAAGCCACTAAACGGTTGAAGCTCCTGTTCAAAAATGATGCTCCAAAATCAACTTCTGTCACCTTAGTGATACATTTTGGGATAGTACCTAAAGTTTAAAGCAGAAATTGGAGCACTTTTAAAATTTTCATTTTTGACCAAAATCGACAGGTCCGGGGCTTAGGGTATTTCTCATATGCCACTAAACGGTTGAAGCTCCTGTTCAAAAATGATGATCCGAAATCAACTTCTGTCACCTTAGTGTTACATTTTGGGATAGTACCTAAAGTTCAAAGCAGAAATTGGGGCACTTTTGAAATTTTCATTTTTGACCAAAATCGACAGGTCCGGGGCTTAGGGAATTTCTCATATGCCACTAAACGGTTGAAGCTCATGTTCAAAAATGAGAATCCGAAATCAACTTCTGTCACCTTAGTGATACATTTTGGGATAGTACCTAAAGTTTAAAGCAGAAATTGGTGCACTTTTGACATTTTCATTTTTGACCAAAATCGACAGGTCTGGGGCTTAGGGAATTTCTCATATGCCACAAAACGGTTGAAGCTCCTGTTCAAAAATGATGCTCCAAAATCAACTTCTGACACCTTAGTGATACATTTTGGGATAGTACCTAAAGTTTAAAGCAGAAATTGGGGCACTTTTGAAATTTTCATTTTTGACCAAAATCGACAGGTCCGGGGCTTAGGGTATTTCTCATATGCCACAAAACGGTTGAAGCTCCTGTTCAAAAATGATGATCCGAAATCAACTTCTGTCACCTTAGTGATACATTTTGGGATAGTACCTAAAGTTCAAAGCAGAAATTGGGGCACTTTTGAAATTTTCATTTTTGACCAAAATCGACAGGTCCGGGGCTTAGTGAATTTCTCATATGCCACTAAACGGTTGAAGCTCATGTTCAAAAATGAGAATCCGAAATCAACTTCTGTCACCTTAGTGATACATTTTGGGATAGTACCTAAAGCTTAAAGCAGAAATTGGTGTACTTTTGACATTTTCATTTTTGACCAAAATCGACAGGTCCGGGGCTTAGGGAATTTCTCATATGCCACAAAACGGTTGAAGCTCCTGTTCAAAAATGATGCTCCAAAATCAACTTCAGTCACCTTAGTGATACATTTTGGGATAGTACCTAAAGTTTAAAGCAGAAATTGGAGTACTTTTGAAATTTCCATTTTTGACCAAAATCGACAGGTCCGGGGCTTAGGGAATTTCTCATATGCCACTAAACGGTTGAAGCTCCTGTTCAAAAATTATGCTCCGAAATCAACTTCTGTCACCTTAGTGATACATTTTGGGATAGTACCTAAAGTTTAAAGCAGAAATTGGGGCTCTTTTGAAATTTTCATTTTTGACCAAAATCGACAGGTCCGGAGCTTAGGGAATTTCTCATATGCGCCTAAACGGTTGAAGCTCCTGTTCAAAAATGATGCTCCGAAATCAACTTCTGTCACCTTAGTGATACATTTTGTGATAGCACCTAAAGTTTAAAGCAGAAATTGGGGCACTTTTGACATTTTCATTTTTGACCAAAATCGACAGGTCCGGGGCTTAGGGAATTTCTCATATGCCACTAAACGGTTGAAGCTCCTGTTCAAAAATTATGCTCCGAAATCAACTTCTGTCACCTTAGTGATACATTTTGGGATAGTACCTAAAGTTTAAAGCAGAAATTGGGGCACTTTTGAAATTTTCATTTTTGACCAAAATCGACAGGACAGGGGCTTAGGGAATTTCTCATATGCGACTAAACGGTTGAAGCTCCTGTTCAAAAATGATGCTCCGAAATCAACTTCTGTCACCTTAGTGATACATTTTGGGATAGCACCTAAAGTTTAAAGCAAAAATTGTGGCACTTTTGAAATTTTCATTTTTGACCAAAATCGACAGGTCCGGGGCTTAGGGAATTTCTCATATGCCACTAAACGGTTGAAGCTCCTGTTCAAAAATGATGATCCGAAATCAACTTCTGTCACCTTAGTGATACATTTTGGGATAGCACCTAAAGTTTAAAGCAGAAATTGTGGCACTTTTGAAATTTTCATTTTTGACCAAAATCGACAGGTCCGGGGCTTAGGGAATTTCTCATATGCCACTAAACGGTTGAAGCTCCTGTTCAAAAATGATGATCCGAAATCAACTTCTGTCACCTTAGTAATACATTTTGGGATAGTACCTAAAGTTTAAAGCAGAAATTGGGGCACTTTTGACATTTTCATTTTTGACCAAAATCGACAGGTCCGGGGCTTAGGGAATTTCTCATATGCCACAAAACGGTTGAAGCTACTATACGGTTGAAGCTCCTGTTCAAAAATTATGCTCCGAAATCAACTTCTGTCACCTTAGTGATACATTTTGGGACAGTACCTAAAGTTTAAAGCAGAAATTGGAGCACTTTTGAAATTTCCATTTTTGACCAAAATCGACAGGTCCGGGGCTTAGGGTATTTCTCATATGTCACAAAACGGTTGAAGCTCCTGTTCAAAAATGATGATCCGAAATCAACTTCTGTCACCTTAGTGATACATTTTGGGATAGTACCTAAAGTTCAAAGCAGAAATTGGGGCACTTTTGAAATTTTCATTTTTGACCAAAATCGACAGGTCCGGGGCTTAGGGAATTTCTCATATGCCACTAAACGGTTGAAGCTCATGTTCAAAAATGAGAATCCGAAATCAACTTCTGTCACCTTAGTGATTTTGGGATAGTACCTAAAGTTTAAAGCAGAAATTGTGGCACTTTTGAAATTTTCATTTTTGACCAAAATCGACAGTTCCGGGGCTTAGGGAATTTCTCATATGCCACTAAACGGTTGAAGCTCCTGTTCTAAAATGATGATCCGAAATCAACTTCTGTCACCTTAGTAATACATTTTGGGATAGTACCTAAAGTTTAAAGCAGAAATTGGGGCACTTTTGACATTTTCATTTTTGACCAAAATCGACAGGTCCGGGGCTTAGGGTATTTCTCATATGTCACAAAACGGTTGAAGCTCCTGTTCAAAAATGATGATCCGAAATCAACTTCTGTCACCTTAGTGATACATTTTGGGATAGTACCTAAAGTTCAAAGCAGAAATTGGGGCACTTTTGAAATTTTCATTTTTGACCAAAATCGACAGGTCCGGGGCTTAGGGAATTTCTCATATGCCACTAAACGGTTGAAGCTCATGTTCAAAAATGAGAATCCGAAATCAACTTCTGTCACCTTAGTGATACATTTTGGGATAGCACCTAAAGTTTAAAGCAGAAATTGTGGCACTTTGAAATTTTCATTTTTGACCAAAATCGACAGGTCCGGGGCTTAGGGTATTTCTCATATGTCACAAAACGGTTGAAGCTCCTGTTCAAAAATGATGATCCGAAATCAACTTCTGTCACCTTAGTGATACATTTTGGGATAGTACCTAAAGTTCAAAGCAGAAATTGGGGCACTTTTGAAATTTTCATTTTTGACCAAAATCGACAGGTCCGGGGCTTAGGGAATTTCTCATATGCCACTAAACGGTTGAAGCTCCTGTTCAAAAATGATGCTCCGAAATCAACTTCTGTCACCTTAGTGATACATTTTGGGATAGTACCTAAAGTTTAAAGCAGAAATTGGTGCACTTTTGACATTTTCATTTTTGACCAAAATCGACAGGTGCACTTTTGACATTTTCATTTTTGACCAAAATCGACAGGTCCGGGGCTTAGGGAATTTCTCATAAGCCACTAAACGGTTGAAGCTCCTGTTCAAAAATGATGCTCCAAAATCAACTTCTGTCACCTTAGTGATACATTTTGGGATAGTACCTAAAGTTTAAAGCAGAAATTGGAGCACTTTTAAAATTTTCATTTTTGACCAAAATCGACAGGTCCGGGGCTTAGGGAATTTCTCATATGCCACTAAACGGTTGAAGCTCCTGTTCAAAAATGATGATCCGAAATCAACTTCTGTCACCTTAGTGATACATTTTGGGATAGTACCTAAAGTTTAAAGCAGAAATTGGGGCACTTTTGAAATTTTCATTTTTGATTAAAATTGACAGGTCCGGGGCTTAGGGAATTTCTCATATGCCACAAAACGGTTGAAGCTCCTGTTCAAAAATGATGCTCCAAAATCAACTTCTGTCACCTTAGTGATACATTTTGGGATAGTACCTAAAGTTTAAAGCAGAAATTGGGGCACTTTTGAAATTTTCATTTTTGACCAAAATTGACTGGTCCGGGGCTTAGGGAATTTCTCATATGCCACAAAACGGTTGAAGCTCCTGTTCAAAAATGATGCTCCAAAATCAACTTCTGTCACCTTAGTGATACATTTTGGGATAGTACCTAAAGTTTAAAGCAGAAATTGGGGCACTTTTGAAATTTTCATTTTTGACCAAAATTGACTGGTCCGGGGCTTAGGGAATTTCTCATAAGCTACTAAACGGTTGAAGCTCCTGTTCAAAAATGATTCTCCGAAATCAACTTCTGTCACCTTAGTGATACATTTTGGGATAGTACCTAAAGTTTAAAGCAGAAATTGGAGCACTTTTGAAATTTCCATTTTTGACCAAAATCGACAGGTCTGGGGCTTAGGGAATTTCTCATATGCCACTAAACGGTTGAAGCTCCTGTTCAAAAATGATGCTCCAAAATCAACTTCTGTCACCTTAGTGATACATTTTGGGATAGTACCTAAAGTTTAAAGCAGAAATTGGAGCACTTTTAAAATTTCCATTTTTGACCAAAATCGACAGGTCCGGGGCTTAGGGAATTTCTCATATGCCACTAAACGGTTGAAGCTCCTGTTCAAAAATGATGATCCGAAATCAACTTCTGTCACCTTAGTGATACATTTTGGGATAGCACCTAAAGTTTAAAGCAGAAATTGGGGCACTTTTGACATTTTCATTTTTGACCAAAATCGACAGGTCCGGGGCTTAGGGAATTTCTCATATGCCACAAAACGGTTGAAGCTCCTGTTAAAAAATGATGCTCCAAAATCAACTTCTGTCACCTTAGTGATACATTTTGGGATAGTATCTAAAGTTTAAAGTAGAAATTGGGGCACTTTTGAAATTTTTATTTTTGACCAAAATTGACAGGTCCGGGGCTTAGGGAATTTCTCATATGCCACTAAACGGTTGAAGCTCCTGTTCAAAAATTATGCTCCGAAATCAACTTCTGTCACCGTAGTGATACATTTTGGGATAGTACCTAAAGTTTAAAGCAGAAATTGGGGCACTTTTGACATTTTCATTTTTGACCAAAATCGACAGGTCCGGGGCTTAGGGAATTTCTCATATGCCACAAAACGGTTGAAGCTCCTGTTCAAAAATGATGCTCCAAAATCAACTTCTGTCACCTTAGTGATACATTTTGGGATAGTACCTAAAGTTTAAAGCAGAAATTGGGGCACTTTTGAAATTTTCATTTTTGACCAAAATTGACAGGTCCGGGGCTTAGGGAATTTCTCATATGCCACTAAACGGTTGAAGCTCCTGTTCAAAAATTATGCTCCGAAATCAACTTCTGTCACCTTAGTGATACATTTTAGGATAGTACCTAAAGTTTAAAGAAGAAATTGGGGCACTTTTGAAATTTTCATTTTTGACCAAAATTGACAGGTCCGGGGCTTAAGGTATTTCTCATATGCCACTAAACGGTTGAAGCTCCTGTTCAAAAATGATGCTCCGAAATCAACTTCTGTCACCTTAGTGATACATTTTGGGATAGCACCTAAAGTTTAAAGCAAAAATTGTGGCACTTTTGAAATTTTAATTTTTGACCAAAATCGACAGGTCCGGGGCTTAGGGAATGAGAAATATGCCACTAAACGGTTGAAGCTCCTGTTCAAAAATGATGATCCGAAATCAACTTCTGTCACCTTAGTGATACATTTTGGGATAGCACCTAAAGTTTAAAGCAGAAATTGTGGCACTTTTGAAATTTTCATTTTTGACCAAAATCGACAGGTCCGGGGCTTAGGGAATTTCTCATATGCCACTAAACGGTTGAAGCTCCTGTTCAAAAATGATGATCCGAAATCAACTTCTGTCACCTTAGTAATACATTTTGGGATAGTACCTAAAGTTTAAAGCAGAAATTGGGGCACATTTGACATTTTCATTTTTGACCAAAATCGACAGGTCCGGGGCTTAGGGAATTTCTCATATGCCACAAAACGGTTGAAGCTACTATACGGTTGAAGCTCCTGTTCAAAAATTATGCTCCGAAATCAACTTCTGTCACCTTAGTGATACATTTTGGGATAGTACCTAAAGTTTAAAGCAGAAATTGGAGCACTTTTGAAATTTCCATTTTTTGACCAAAATCGACAGGTCCGGGGCTTAGGGAATTTCTCATATGCCACTAAACGGTTGAAGCTCCTGTTCAAAAATGATGCTCCAAAATCAACTTCTGTCACCTTAGTGATACATTTTGGGAAAGTACCTAAAGTTTAAAGCAGAAATTGAGGCACTTTTGAAATTTTCATTTTTGACCAAAATCGACAGGTTCGGGGCTTAGGGAATTTCTCATATGCCACTAAACGGTTGAAGCTCATGTTCAAAAATGAGAATCCGAAATCAACTTCTGTCACCTTAGTGATTTTGGGATAGTACCTAAAGTTTAAAGCAGAAATTGTGGCACTTTTGAAATTTTCATTTTTGACCAAAATCGACAGTTCCGGGGCTTAGGGAATTTCTCATATGCCACTAAACGGTTGAAGCTCCTGTTCTAAAATGATGATCCGAAATCAACTTCTGTCACCTTAGTAATACATTTTGGGATAGTACCTAA
Source organism: Pseudophryne corroboree (assembly GCF_028390025.1). Taxonomy (NCBI): domain Eukaryota; kingdom Metazoa; phylum Chordata; class Amphibia; order Anura; family Myobatrachidae; genus Pseudophryne; species Pseudophryne corroboree. The sequence continues at coordinate 248,986 of NW_026970191.1, read as the reverse complement.
AGTTTAAAGCAGAAATTGGGGCACTTTTGACATTTTCATTTTTGACCAAAATCGACAGGTCCTGGGCTTAGGGTATTTCTCATATGTCACAAAACGGTTGAAGCTCCTGTTCAAAAATGATGATCCGAAATCAACTTCTGTCACCTTAGTGATACATTTTGGGATAGTACCTAAAGTTCAAAGCAGAAATTGGGGCACTTTTGAAATTTTCATTTTTGACCAAAATCGACAGGTCCGGGGCTTAGGGAATTTCTCATATGCCACTAAACGGTTGAAGCTCATGTTCAAAAATGAGAATCCGAAATCAACTTCTGTCACCTTAGTGATACATTTTGGGATAGTACCTAAAGCTTAAAGCAGAAATTGGTGCACTTTTGACATTTTCATTTTTGACCAAAATCGACAGGTCCGGGGCTTAGGGAATTTCTCATATGCCACAAAACGGTTGAAGCTCCTGTTCAAAAATGATGCTCCAAAATCAACTTCTGTCACCTTAGTGATACATTTTGGGATAGTACCTAAAGTTTAAAGCAGAAATTGGGGCACTTTTGAAATTTTCATTTTTGACCAAAATTGACTGGTCCGGGGCTTAGGGAATTTCTCATATGCCACAAAACGGTTGAAGCTCCTGATCAAAAATGATGCTCCAAAATCAACTTCTGTCACCTTAGTGATACATTTTGGGATAGTACCTAAAGTTTTAAGCAGAAATTGGGGCACTTTTGAAATTTTCATTTTTGACCAAAATTGACTGGTCCGGGGCTTAGGGAATTTCTCATAAGCTACTAAACGGTTGAAGCTCCTGTTCAAAAATGATGCTCCGAAATCAACTTCTGTCACCTTAGTGATACATTTTGGGATAGCACCTAAAGTTTAAAGCAGAAATTGGGCACTTTTGAAATTTTCATTTTTGACCAAAATCGACAGGTCCGGGGCTTAGGGAATTTCTCATATGCCACAAAACGGTTGAAGCTCCTGTTCAAAAATGATGCTCCAAAATCAACTTCTGTCACCTTAGTGATACATTTTGGGATAGTACCTAAAGTTTAAAGCAGAAATTGGGGCTCTTTTGAAATTTTCATTTTTGACCAAAATCGACAGGTCCGGAGCTTAGGGAATTTCTCATATGCGCCTAAACGGTTGAAGCTCCTGTTCAAAAATGATGCTCCGAAATCAACTTCTGTCACCTTAGTGATACATTTTGTGATAGCACCTAAAGTTTAAAGCAGAAATTGGGGCACTTTTGACATTTTCATTTTTGACCAAAATCGACAGGTCCGGGGCTTAGGGAATTTCTCATATGCCACTAAACGGTTGAAGCTCCTGTTCAAAAATTATGCTCCGAAATCAACTTCTGTCACCTTAGTGATACATTTTGGGATAGTACCTAAAGTTTAAAGCAGAAATTGGGGCACTTTTGAAATTTTCATTTTTGACCAAAATCGACAGGACAGGGGCTTAGGGAATTTCTCATATGCGACTAAACGGTTGAAGCTCCTGTTCAAAAATGATGCTCCGAAATCAACTTCTGTCACCTTAGTGATACATTTTGGGATAGCACCTAAAGTTTAAAGCAAAAATTGTGGCACTTTTGAAATTTTCATTTTTGACCAAAATCGACAGGTCCGGGGCTTAGGGAATTTCTCATATGCCACTAAACGGTTGAAGCTCCTGTTCAAAAATGATGATCCGAAATCAACTTCTGTCACCTTAGTGATACATTTTGGGATAGCACCTAAAGTTTAAAGCAGAAATTGTGGCACTTTTGAAATTTTCATTTTTGACCAAAATCGACAGGTCCGGGGCTTAGGGAATTTCTCATATGCCACTAAACGGTTGAAGCTCCTGTTCAAAAATGATGATCCGAAATCAACTTCTGTCACCTTAGTAATACATTTTGGGATAGTACCTAAAGTTTAAAGCAGAAATTGGGGCACTTTTGACATTTTCATTTTTGACCAAAATCGACAGGTCCGGGGCTTAGGGAATTTCTCATATGCCACAAAACGGTTGAAGCTACTATACGGTTGAAGCTCCTGTTCAAAAATTATGCTCCGAAATCAACTTCTGTCACCTTAGTGATACATTTTGGGACAGTACCTAAAGTTTAAAGCAGAAATTGGAGCACTTTTGAAATTTCCATTTTTGACCAAAATCGACAGGTCCCGGGCTTAGGGAATTTCTCATATGCCACTAAACGGTTGAAGCTCCTGTTCAAAAATTATGCTCCAAAATCAACTTCTGTCACCTTAGTGATACATTTTGGGAAAGTACCTAAAGTTTAAAGCAGAAATTGAGGCACTTTTGAAATTTTCATTTTTGACCAAAATCGACAGGTCCGGGGCTTAGGGAATTTCTCATATGCCACTAAACGGTTGAAGCTCATGTTCAAAAATGAGAATCCGAAATCAACTTCTGTCACCTTAGTGATTTTGGGATAGTACCTAAAGTTTAAAGCAGAAATTGTGGCACTTTTGAAATTTTCATTTTTGACCAAAATCGACAGTTCCGGGGCTTAGGGAATTTCTCATATGCCACTAAACGGTTGAAGCTCCTGTTCTAAAATGATGATCCGAAATCAACTTCTGTCACCTTAGTAATACATTTTGGGATAGTACCTAAAGTTTAAAGCAGAAATTGGGGCACTTTTGACATTTTCATTTTTGACCAAAATCGACAGGTCCGGGGCTTAGGGAATTTCTCATATGCCACTAAACGGTTGAAGCTCATGTTCAAAAATGAGAATCCGAAATCAACTTCTGTCACCTTAGTGATACATTTTGGGATAGCACCTAAAGTTTAAAGCAGAAATTGTGGCACTTTGAAATTTTCATTTTTGACCAAAATCGACAGGTCCGGGGCTTAGGGTATTTCTCATATGTCACAAAACGGTTGAAGCTCCTGTTCAAAAATGATGATCCGAAATCAACTTCTGTCACCTTAGTGATACATTTTGGGATAGTACCTAAAGTTCAAAGCAGAAATTGGGGCACTTTTGAAATTTTCATTTTTGACCAAAATCGACAGGTCCGGGGCTTAGGGAATTTCTCATATGCCACTAAACGGTTGAAGCTCCTGTTCAAAAATGATGCTCCGAAATCAACTTCTGTCACCTTAGTGATACATTTTGGGATAGTACCTAAAGTTTAAAGCAGAAATTGGTGCACTTTTGACATTTTCATTTTTGACCAAAATCGACAGGTGCACTTTTGACATTTTCATTTTTGACCAAAATCGACAGGTCCGGGGCTTAGGGAATTTCTCATAAGCCACTAAACGGTTGAAGCTCCTGTTCAAAAATGATGCTCCAAAATCAACTTCTGTCACCTTAGTGATACATTTTGGGATAGTACCTAAAGTTTAAAGCAGAAATTGGAGCACTTTTAAAATTTCCATTTTTGACCAAAATCGACAGGTCCGGGGCTTAGGGAATTTCTCATATGCCACTAAACGGTTGAAGCTCCTGTTCAAAAATGATGATCCGAAATCAACTTCTGTCACCTTAGTGATACATTTTGGGATAGTACCTAAAGTTTAAAGCAGAAATTGGGGCACTTTTGAAATTTTCATTTTTGATTAAAATTGACAGGTCCGGGGCTTAGGGAATTTCTCATATGCCACAAAACGGTTGAAGCTCCTGTTCAAAAATGATGCTCCAAAATCAACTTCTGTCACCTTAGTGATACATTTTGGGATAGTACCTAAAGTTTAAAGCAGAAATTGGGGCACTTTTGAAATTTTCATTTTTGACCAAAATTGACTGGTCCGGGGCTTAGGGAATTTCTCATATGCCACTAAACGGTTGAAGCTCCTGTTCAAAAATGATGCTCCGAAATCAACTTCTGTCACCTTAGTGATACATTTTGGGATAGTACCTAAAGTTTAAAGCAGAAATTGGTGCACTTTTGACATTTTCATTTTTGACCAAAATCGACAGGTGCACTTTTGACATTTTCATTTTTGACCAAAATCGACAGGTCCGGGGCTTAGGGAATTTCTCATAAGCCACTAAACGGTTGAAGCTCCTGTTCAAAAATGATGCTCCAAAATCAACTTCTGTCACCTTAGTGATACATTTTGGGATAGTACCTAAAGTTTAAAGCAGAAATTGGAGCACTTTTAAAATTTCCATTTTTGACCAAAATCGACAGGTCCGGGGCTTAGGGAATTTCTCATATGCCACTAAACGGTTGAAGCTCCTGTTCAAAAATGATGATCCGAAATCAACTTCTGTCACCTTAGTGATACATTTTGGGATAGTACCTAAAGTTTAAAGCAGAAATTGGGGCACTTTTGAAATTTTCATTTTTGATTAAAATTGACAGGTCCGGGGCTTAGGGAATTTCTCATATGCCACAAAACGGTTGAAGCTCCTGTTCAAAAATGATGCTCCAAAATCAACTTCTGTCACCTTAGTGATACATTTTGGGATAGTACCTAAAGTTTAAAGCAGAAATTGGGGCACTTTTGAAATTTTCATTTTTGACCAAAATTGACTGGTCCGGGGCTTAGGGAATTTCTCATATGCCACAAAACGGTTGAAGCTCCTGTTCAAAAATGATGCTCCAAAATCAACTTCTGTCACCTTAGTGATACATTTTGGGATAGTACCTAAAGTTTAAAGCAGAAATTGGGGCACTTTTGAAATTTTCATTTATGACCAAAATTGACTGGTCCGGGGCTTAGGGAATTTCTCATAAGCTACTAAACGGTTGAAGCTCCTGTTCAAAAATGATTCTCCGAAATCAACTTCTGTCACCTTAGTGATACATTTTGGGATAGCACCTAAAGTTTAAAGCAGAAATTGGGGCACTTTTGAAATTTTCATTTTTGACCAAAATCGACAGGTCCGGGGCTTAGGGAATTTCTCATATGCCACAAAACGGTTGAAGCTCCTGTTCAAAAATGATGCTCCAAAATCAACTTCTGTCACCTTAGTGATACATTTTGGGATAGTACCTAAAGTTTAAAGCAGAAATTGGAGCACTTTTGAAATTTCCATTTTTGACCAAAATCGACAGGTCTGGGGCTTAGGGAATTTCTCATATGCCACTAAACGGTTGAAGCTCCTGTTCAAAAATGATGCTCCAAAATCAACTTCTGTCACCTTAGTGATACATTTTGGGATAGTACCTAAAGTTTAAAGCAGAAATTGGGGCACTTTTAAAATTTCCATTTTTGACCAAAATCGACAGGTCCGGGGCTTAGGGAATTTCTCATATGCCACTAAACGGTTGAAGCTCCTGTTCAAAAATGATGATCCGAAATCAACTTCTGTCACCTTAGTGATACATTTTGGGATAGCACCTAAAGTTTAAAGCAGAAATTGTGGCACTTTTGAAATTTTCATTTTTGACCAAAATCGACAGGTCCGGGGCTTAGGGAATTTCTCATATGCCACTAAACGATTGAAGCTACTGTTCAAAAATGATGCTCCGAAATCAACTTCTGTCACCTTAGTGATACATTTTGGGATAGCACCTAAAGTTTAAAGCAGAAATTGTGGCACTTTTGAAATTTTCATTTTTGACCAAAATCGACAGGTCCGGGGCTTAGGGAATTTCTCATATGCCACAAAACGGTTGAAGCTCCTGTTAAAAAATGATGCTCCAAAATCAACTTCTGTCACCTTAGTGATACATTTTGGGATAGTATCTAAAGTTTAAAGTAGAAATTGGGGCACTTTTGAAATTTTTATTTTTGACCAAAATTGACAGGTCCGGGGCTTAGGGAATTTCTCATATGCCACTAAACGGTTGAAGCTCCTGTTCAAAAATTATGCTCCGAAATCAACTTCTGTCACCGTAGTGATACATTTTGGGATAGTACCTAAAGTTTAAAGCAGAAATTGGGGCACTTTTGACATTTTCATTTTTGACCAAAATCGACAGGTCCGGGGCTTAGGGAATTTCTCATATGCCACAAAACGGTTGAAGCTCCTGTTCAAAAATGATGCTCCAAAATCAACTTCTGTCACCTTAGTGATACATTTTGGGATAGTACCTAAAGTTTAAAGCAGAAATTGGGGCACTTTTGAAATTTTCATTTTTGACCAAAATTGACAGGTCCGGGGCTTAGGGAATTTCTCATATGCCACTAAACGGTTGAAGCTCCTGTTCAAAAATTATGCTCCGAAATCAACTTCTGTCACCTTAGTGATACATTTTAGGATAGTACCTAAAGTTTAAAGAAGAAATTGGGGCACTTTTGAAATTTTCATTTTTGACCAAAATTGACAGGTCCGGGGCTTAAGGTATTTCTCATATGCCACTAAACGGTTGAAGCTCCTGTTCAAAAATGATGCTCCGAAATCAACTTCTGTCACCTTAGTGATACATTTTGGGATAGCACCTAAAGTTTAAAGCAAAAATTGTGGCACTTTTGAAATTTTAATTTTTGACCAAAATCGACAGGTCCGGGGCTTAGGGAATGAGAAATATGCCACTAAACGGTTGAAGCTCCTGTTCAAAAATGATGATCCGAAATCAACTTCTGTCACCTTAGTGATACATTTTGGGATAGCACCTAAAGTTTAAAGCAGAAATTGTGGCACTTTTGAAATTTTCATTTTTGACCAAAATCGACAGGTCCGGGGCTTAGGGAATTTCTCATATGCCACTAAACGGTTGAAGCTCCTGTTCAAAAATGATGATCCGAAATCAACTTCTGTCACCTTAGTAATACATTTTGGGATAGTACCTAAAGTTTAAAGCAGAAATTGGGGCACTTTTGACATTTTCATTTTTGACCAAAATCGACAGGTCCGGGGCTTAGGGAATTTCTCATATGCCACAAAACGGTTGAAGCTACTATACGGTTGAAGCTCCTGTTCAAAAATTATGCTCCGAAATCAACTTCTGTCACCTTAGTGATACATTTTGGGATAGTACCTAAAGTTTAAAGCAGAAATTGGAGCACTTTTGAAATTTCCATTTTTGACCAAAATCGACAGGTCCGGGGCTTAGGGAATTTCTCATATGCCACTAAACGGTTGAAGCTCCTGTTCAAAAATGATGCTCCAAAATCAACTTCTGTCACCTTAGTGATACATTTTGGGAAAGTACCTAAAGTTTAAAGCAGAAATTGAGGCACTTTTGAAATTTTCATTTTTGACCAAAATCGACAGGTTCGGGGCTTAGGGAATTTCTCATATGCCACTAAACGGTTGAAGCTCATGTTCAAAAATGAGAATCCGAAATCAACTTCTGTCACCTTAGTGATTTTGGGATAGTACCTAAAGTTTAAAGCAGAAATTGTGGCACTTTTGAAATTTTCATTTTTGACCAAAATCGACAGTTCCGGGGCTTAGGGAATTTCTCATATGCCACTAAACGGTTGAAGCTCCTGTTCTAAAATGATGATCCGAAATCAACTTCTGTCACCTTAGTAATACATTTTGGGATAGTACCTAAAGTTTAAAGCAGAAATTGGGGCACTTTTGACATTTTCATTTTTGACCAAAATCGACAGGTCCTGGGCTTAGGGTATTTCTCATATGTCACAAAACGGTTGGAGCTCCTGTTCAAAAATGATGATCCGAAATCAACTTCTGTCACCTTAGTGATACATTTTGGGATAGTACCTAAAGTTCAAAGCAGAAATTGGGGCACTTTTGAAATTTTCATTTTTGACCAAAATCGACAGGTCCGGGGCTTAGGGAATTTCTCATATGCCACTAAACGGTTGAAGCTCATGTTCAAAAATGAGAATCCGAAATCAACTTCTGTCACCTTAGTGATACATTTTGGGATAGTACCTAAAGCTTAAAGCAGAAATTGGTGCACTTTTGACATTTTCATTTTTGACCAAAATCGACAGGTCCGGGGCTTAGGGAATTTCTCATATGCCACTAAACGGTTGAAGCTCCTGTTCTAAAATGATGATCCGAAATCAACTTCTGTCACCTTAGTAATACATTTTGGGATAGTACCTAAAGTTTAAAGCAGAAATTGGGGCACTTTTGACATTTTCATTTTTGACCAAAATCGACAGGTCCGGGGCTTAGGGAATTTCTCATATGCCACTAAACGGTTGAAGCTCATGTTCAAAAATGAGAATCCGAAATCAACTTCTGTCACCTTAGTGATACATTTTGGGATAGCACCTAAAGTTTAAAGCAGAAATTGTGGCACTTTGAAATTTTCATTTTTGACCAAAATCGACAGGTCCGGGGCTTAGGGTATTTCTCATATGTCACAAAACGGTTGAAGCTCCTGTTCAAAAATGATGATCCGAAATCAACTTCTGTCACCTTAGTGATACATTTTGGGATAGTACCTAAAGTTCAAAGCAGAAATTGGGGCACTTTTGAAATTTTCATTTTTGACCAAAATCGACAGGTCCGGGGCTTAGGGAATTTCTCATATGCCACTAAACGGTTGAAGCTCCTGTTCAAAAATGATGCTCCGAAATCAACTTCTGTCACCTTAGTGATACATTTTGGGATAGTACCTAAAGTTTAAAGCAGAAATTGGTGCACTTTTGACATTTTCATTTTTGACCAAAATCGACAGGTGCACTTTTGACATTTTCATTTTTGACCAAAATCGACAGGTCCGGGGCTTAGGGAATTTCTCATAAGCCACTAAACGGTTGAAGCTCCTGTTCAAAAATGATGCTCCAAAATCAACTTCTGTCACCTTAGTGATACATTTTGGGATAGTACCTAAAGTTTAAAGCAGAAATTGGAGCACTTTTAAAATTTCCATTTTTGACCAAAATCGACAGGTCCGGGGCTTAGGGAATTTCTCATATGCCACTAAACGGTTGAAGCTCCTGTTCAAAAATGATGATCCGAAATCAACTTCTGTCACCTTAGTGATACATTTTGGGATAGTACCTAAAGTTTAAAGCAGAAATTGGGGCACTTTTGAAATTTTCATTTTTGATTAAAATTGACAGGTCCGGGGCTTAGGGAATTTCTCATATGCCACAAAACGGTTGAAGCTCCTGTTCAAAAATGATGCTCCAAAATCAACTTCTGTCACCTTAGTGATACATTTTGGGATAGTACCTAAAGTTTAAAGCAGAAATTGGGGCACTTTTGAAATTTTCATTTTTGACCAAAATTGACTGGTCCGGGGCTTAGGGAATTTCTCATATGCCACTAAACGGTTGAAGCTCCTGTTCAAAAATGATGCTCCGAAATCAACTTCTGTCACCTTAGTGATACATTTTGGGATAGTACCTAAAGTTTAAAGCAGAAATTGGTGCACTTTTGACATTTTCATTTTTGACCAAAATCGACAGGTGCACTTTTGACATTTTCATTTTTGACCAAAATCGACAGGTCCGGGGCTTAGGGAATTTCTCATAAGCCACTAAACGGTTGAAGCTCCTGTTCAAAAATGATGCTCCAAAATCAACTTCTGTCACCTTAGTGATACATTTTGGGATAGTACCTAAAGTTTAAAGCAGAAATTGGAGCACTTTTAAAATTTCCATTTTTGACCAAAATCGACAGGTCCGGGGCTTAGGGAATTTCTCATATGCCACTAAACGGTTGAAGCTCCTGTTCAAAAATGATGATCCGAAATCAACTTCTGTCACCTTAGTGATACATTTTGGGATAGTACCTAAAGTTTAAAGCAGAAATTGGGGCACTTTTGAAATTTTCATTTTTGATTAAAATTGACAGGTCCGGGGCTTAGGGAATTTCTCATATGCCACAAAACGGTTGAAGCTCCTGTTCAAAAATGATGCTCCAAAATCAACTTCTGTCACCTTAGTGATACATTTTGGGATAGTACCTAAAGTTTAAAGCAGAAATTGGGGCACTTTTGAAATTTTCATTTTTGACCAAAATTGACTGGTCCGGGGCTTAGGGAATTTCTCATATGCCACAAAACGGTTGAAGCTCCTGTTCAAAAATGATGCTCCAAAATCAACTTCTGTCACCTTAGTGATACATTTTGGGATAGTACCTAAAGTTTAAAGCAGAAATTGGGGCACTTTTGAAATTTTCATTTATGACCAAAATTGACTGGTCCGGGGCTTAGGGAATTTCTCATAAGCTACTAAACGGTTGAAGCTCCTGTTCAAAAATGATTCTCCGAAATCAACTTCTGTCACCTTAGTGATACATTTTGGGATAGCACCTAAAGTTTAAAGCAGAAATTGGGGCACTTTTGAAATTTTCATTTTTGACCAAAATCGACAGGTCCGGGGCTTAGGGAATTTCTCATATGCCACAAAACGGTTGAAGCTCCTGTTCAAAAATGATGCTCCAAAATCAACTTCTGTCACCTTAGTGATACATTTTGGGATAGTACCTAAAGTTTAAAGCAGAAATTGGAGCACTTTTGAAATTTCCATTTTTGACCAAAATCGACAGGTCTGGGGCTTAGGGAATTTCTCATATGCCACTAAACGGTTGAAGCTCCTGTTCAAAAATGATGCTCCAAAATCAACTTCTGTCACCTTAGTGATACATTTTGGGATAGTACCTAAAGTTTAAAGCAGAAATTGGGGCACTTTTGAAATTTTCATTTTTGACCAAAATTGACTGGTCCGGGGCTTAGGGAATTTCTCATATGCCACTAAACGGTTGAAGCTCCTGTTCAAAAATGATGCTCCGAAATCAACTTCTGTCACCTTAGTGATACATTTTGGGATAGTACCTAAAGTTTAAAGCAGAAATTGGTGCACTTTTGACATTTTCATTTTTGACCAAAATCGACAGGTGCACTTTTGACATTTTCATTTTTGACCAAAATCGACAGGTCCGGGGCTTAGGGAATTTCTCATAAGCCACTAAACGGTTGAAGCTCCTGTTCAAAAATGATGCTCCAAAATCAACTTCTGTCACCTTAGTGATACATTTTGGGATAGTACCTAAAGTTTAAAGCAGAAATTGGAGCACTTTTAAAATTTCCATTTTTGACCAAAATCGACAGGTCCGGGGCTTAGGGAATTTCTCATATGCCACTAAACGGTTGAAGCTCCTGTTCAAAAATGATGATCCGAAATCAACTTCTGTCACCTTAGTGATACATTTTGGGATAGTACCTAAAGTTTAAAGCAGAAATTGGGGCACTTTTGAAATTTTCATTTTTGATTAAAATTGACAGGTCCGGGGCTTAGGGAATTTCTCATATGCCACAAAACGGTTGAAGCTCCTGTTCAAAAATGATGCTCCAAAATCAACTTCTGTCACCTTAGTGATACATTTTGGGATAGTACCTAAAGTTTAAAGCAGAAATTGGGGCACTTTTGAAATTTTCATTTTTGACCAAAATTGACTGGTCCGGGGCTTAGGGAATTTCTCATATGCCACAAAACGGTTGAAGCTCCTGTTCAAAAATGATGCTCCAAAATCAACTTCTGTCACCTTAGTGATACATTTTGGGATAGTACCTAAAGTTTAAAGCAGAAATTGGGGCACTTTTGAAATTTTCATTTATGACCAAAATTGACTGGTCCGGGGCTTAGGGAATTTCTCATAAGCTACTAAACGGTTGAAGCTCCTGTTCAAAAATGATTCTCCGAAATCAACTTCTGTCACCTTAGTGATACATTTTGGGATAGCACCTAAAGTTTAAAGCAGAAATTGGGGCACTTTTGAAATTTTCATTTTTGACCAAAATCGACAGGTCCGGGGCTTAGGGAATTTCTCATATGCCACAAAACGGTTGAAGCTCCTGTTCAAAAATGATGCTCCAAAATCAACTTCTGTCACCTTAGTGATACATTTTGGGATAGTACCTAAAGTTTAAAGCAGAAATTGGAGCACTTTTGAAATTTCCATTTTTGACCAAAATCGACAGGTCTGGGGCTTAGGGAATTTCTCATATGCCACTAAACGGTTGAAGCTCCTGTTCAAAAATGATGCTCCAAAATCAACTTCTGTCACCTTAGTGATACATTTTGGGATAGTACCTAAAGTTTAAAGCAGAAATTGGGGCACTTTTAAAATTTCCATTTTTGACCAAAATCGACAGGTCCGGGGCTTAGGGAATTTCTCATATGCCACTAAACGGTTGAAGCTCCTGTTCAAAAATGATGATCCGAAATCAACTTCTGTCACCTTAGTGATACATTTTGGGATAGCACCTAAAGTTTAAAGCAGAAATTGTGGCACTTTTGAAATTTTCATTTTTGACCAAAATCGACAGGTCCGGGGCTTAGGGAATTTCTCATATGCCACTAAACGATTGAAGCTACTGTTCAAAAATGATGCTCCGAAATCAACTTCTGTCACCTTAGTGATACATTTTGGGATAGCACCTAAAGTTTAAAGCAGAAATTGTGGCACTTTTGAAATTTTCATTTTTGACCAAAATCGACAGGTCCGGGGCTTAGGGAATTTCTCATATGCCACAAAACGGTTGAAGCTCCTGTTAAAAAATGATGCTCCAAAATCAACTTCTGTCACCTTAGTGATACATTTTGGGATAGTATCTAAAGTTTAAAGTAGAAATTGGGGCACTTTTGAAATTTTTATTTTTGACCAAAATTGACAGGTCCGGGGCTTAGGGAATTTCTCATATGCCACTAAACGGTTGAAGCTCCTGTTCAAAAATTATGCTCCGAAATCAACTTCTGTCACCGTAGTGATACATTTTGGGATAGTACCTAAAGTTTAAAGCAGAAATTGGGGCACTTTTGACATTTTCATTTTTGACCAAAATCGACAGGTCCGGGGCTTAGGGAATTTCTCATATGCCACAAAACGGTTGAAGCTCCTGTTCAAAAATGATGCTCCAAAATCAACTTCTGTCACCTTAGTGATACATTTTGGGATAGTACCTAAAGTTTAAAGCAGAAATTGGGGCACTTTTGAAATTTTCATTTTTGACCAAAATTGACAGGTCCGGGGCTTAGGGAATTTCTCATATGCCACTAAACGGTTGAAGCTCCTGTTCAAAAATTATGCTCCGAAATCAACTTCTGTCACCTTAGTGATACATTTTAGGATAGTACCTAAAGTTTAAAGAAGAAATTGGGGCACTTTTGAAATTTTCATTTTTGACCAAAATTGACAGGTCCGGGGCTTAAGGTATTTCTCATATGCCACTAAACGGTTGAAGCTCCTGTTCAAAAATGATGCTCCGAAATCAACTTCTGTCACCTTAGTGATACATTTTGGGATAGCACCTAAAGTTTAAAGCAAAAATTGTGGCACTTTTGAAATTTTAATTTTTGACCAAAATCGACAGGTCCGGGGCTTAGGGAATGAGAAATATGCCACTAAACGGTTGAAGCTCCTGTTCAAAAATGATGATCCGAAATCAACTTCTGTCACCTTAGTGATACATTTTGGGATAGCACCTAAAGTTTAAAGCAGAAATTGTGGCACTTTTGAAATTTTCATTTTTGACCAAAATCGACAGGTCCGGGGCTTAGGGAATTTCTCATATGCCACTAAACGGTTGAAGCTCCTGTTCAAAAATGATGATCCGAAATCAACTTCTGTCACCTTAGTAATACATTTTGGGATAGTACCTAAAGTTTAAAGCAGAAATTGGGGCACTTTTGACATTTTCATTTTTGACCAAAATCGACAGGTCCGGGGCTTAGGGAATTTCTCATATGCCACAAAACGGTTGAAGCTACTATACGGTTGAAGCTCCTGTTCAAAAATTATGCTCCGAAATCAACTTCTGTCACCTTAGTGATACATTTTGGGATAGTACCTAAAGTTTAAAGCAGAAATTGGAGCACTTTTGAAATTTCCATTTTTGACCAAAATCGACAGGTCCGGGGCTTAGGGAATTTCTCATATGCCACTAAACGGTTGAAGCTCCTGTTCAAAAATGATGCTCCAAAATCAACTTCTGTCACCTTAGTGATACATTTTGGGAAAGTACCTAAAGTTTAAAGCAGAAATTGAGGCACTTTTGAAATTTTCATTTTTGACCAAAATCGACAGGTTCGGGGCTTAGGGAATTTCTCATATGCCACTAAACGGTTGAAGCTCATGTTCAAAAATGAGAATCCGAAATCAACTTCTGTCACCTTAGTGATTTTGGGATAGTACCTAAAGTTTAAAGCAGAAATTGTGGCACTTTTGAAATTTTCATTTTTGACCAAAATCGACAGTTCCGGGGCTTAGGGAATTTCTCATATGCCACTAAACGGTTGAAGCTCCTGTTCTAAAATGATGATCCGAAATCAACTTCTGTCACCTTAGTAATACATTTTGGGATAGTACCTAAAGTTTAAAGCAGAAATTGGGGCACTTTTGACATTTTCATTTTTGACCAAAATCGACAGGTCCTGGGCTTAGGGTATTTCTCATATGTCACAAAACGGTTGGAGCTCCTGTTCAAAAATGATGATCCGAAATCAACTTCTGTCACCTTAGTGATACATTTTGGGATAGTACCTAAAGTTCAAAGCAGAAATTGGGGCACTTTTGAAATTTTCATTTTTGACCAAAATCGACAGGTCCGGGGCTTAGGGAATTTCTCATATGCCACTAAACGGTTGAAGCTCATGTTCAAAAATGAGAATCCGAAATCAACTTCTGTCACCTTAGTGATACATTTTGGGATAGTACCTAAAGCTTAAAGCAGAAATTGGTGCACTTTTGACATTTTCATTTTTGACCAAAATCGACAGGTCCGGGGCTTAGGGAATTTCTCATATGCCACTAAACGGTTGAAGCTCCTGTTCTAAAATGATGATCCGAAATCAACTTCTGTCACCTTAGTAATACATTTTGGGATAGTACCTAAAGTTTAAAGCAGAAATTGGGGCACTTTTGACATTTTCATTTTTGACCAAAATCGACAGGTCCGGGGCTTAGGGAATTTCTCATATGCCACTAAACGGTTGAAGCTCATGTTCAAAAATGAGAATCCGAAATCAACTTCTGTCACCTTAGTGATACATTTTGGGATAGCACCTAAAGTTTAAAGCAGAAATTGTGGCACTTTGAAATTTTCATTTTTGACCAAAATCGACAGGTCCGGGGCTTAGGGTATTTCTCATATGTCACAAAACGGTTGAAGCTCCTGTTCAAAAATGATGATCCGAAATCAACTTCTGTCACCTTAGTGATACATTTTGGGATAGTACCTAAAGTTCAAAGCAGAAATTGGGGCACTTTTGAAATTTTCATTTTTGACCAAAATCGACAGGTCCGGGGCTTAGGGAATTTCTCATATGCCACTAAACGGTTGAAGCTCCTGTTCAAAAATGATGCTCCGAAATCAACTTCTGTCACCTTAGTGATACATTTTGGGATAGTACCTAAAGTTTAAAGCAGAAATTGGTGCACTTTTGACATTTTCATTTTTGACCAAAATCGACAGGTGCACTTTTGACATTTTCATTTTTGACCAAAATCGACAGGTCCGGGGCTTAGGGAATTTCTCATAAGCCACTAAACGGTTGAAGCTCCTGTTCAAAAATGATGCTCCAAAATCAACTTCTGTCACCTTAGTGATACATTTTGGGATAGTACCTAAAGTTTAAAGCAGAAATTGGAGCACTTTTAAAATTTCCATTTTTGACCAAAATCGACAGGTCCGGGGCTTAGGGAATTTCTCATATGCCACTAAACGGTTGAAGCTCCTGTTCAAAAATGATGATCCGAAATCAACTTCTGTCACCTTAGTGATACATTTTGGGATAGTACCTAAAGTTTAAAGCAGAAATTGGGGCACTTTTGAAATTTTCATTTTTGATTAAAATTGACAGGTCCGGGGCTTAGGGAATTTCTCATATGCCACAAAACGGTTGAAGCTCCTGTTCAAAAATGATGCTCCAAAATCAACTTCTGTCACCTTAGTGATACATTTTGGGATAGTACCTAAAGTTTAAAGCAGAAATTGGGGCACTTTTGAAATTTTCATTTTTGACCAAAATTGACTGGTCCGGGGCTTAGGGAATTTCTCATATGCCACTAAACGGTTGAAGCTCCTGTTCAAAAATGATGCTCCGAAATCAACTTCTGTCACCTTAGTGATACATTTTGGGATAGTACCTAAAGTTTAAAGCAGAAATTGGTGCACTTTTGACATTTTCATTTTTGACCAAAATCGACAGGTGCACTTTTGACATTTTCATTTTTGACCAAAATCGACAGGTCCGGGGCTTAGGGAATTTCTCATAAGCCACTAAACGGTTGAAGCTCCTGTTCAAAAATGATGCTCCAAAATCAACTTCTGTCACCTTAGTGATACATTTTGGGATAGTACCTAAAGTTTAAAGCAGAAATTGGAGCACTTTTAAAATTTCCATTTTTGACCAAAATCGACAGGTCCGGGGCTTAGGGAATTTCTCATATGCCACTAAACGGTTGAAGCTCCTGTTCAAAAATGATGATCCGAAATCAACTTCTGTCACCTTAGTGATACATTTTGGGATAGTACCTAAAGTTTAAAGCAGAAATTGGGGCACTTTTGAAATTTTCATTTTTGATTAAAATTGACAGGTCCGGGGCTTAGGGAATTTCTCATATGCCACAAAACGGTTGAAGCTCCTGTTCAAAAATGATGCTCCAAAATCAACTTCTGTCACCTTAGTGATACATTTTGGGATAGTACCTAAAGTTTAAAGCAGAAATTGGGGCACTTTTGAAATTTTCATTTTTGACCAAAATTGACTGGTCCGGGGCTTAGGGAATTTCTCATATGCCACAAAACGGTTGAAGCTCCTGTTCAAAAATGATGCTCCAAAATCAACTTCTGTCACCTTAGTGATACATTTTGGGATAGTACCTAAAGTTTAAAGCAGAAATTGGGGCACTTTTGAAATTTTCATTTATGACCAAAATTGACTGGTCCGGGGCTTAGGGAATTTCTCATAAGCTACTAAACGGTTGAAGCTCCTGTTCAAAAATGATTCTCCGAAATCAACTTCTGTCACCTTAGTGATACATTTTGGGATAGCACCTAAAGTTTAAAGCAGAAATTGGGGCACTTTTGAAATTTTCATTTTTGACCAAAATCGACAGGTCCGGGGCTTAGGGAATTTCTCATATGCCACAAAACGGTTGAAGCTCCTGTTCAAAAATGATGCTCCAAAATCAACTTCTGTCACCTTAGTGATACATTTTGGGATAGTACCTAAAGTTTAAAGCAGAAATTGGAGCACTTTTGAAATTTCCATTTTTGACCAAAATCGACAGGTCTGGGGCTTAGGGAATTTCTCATATGCCACTAAACGGTTGAAGCTCCTGTTCAAAAATGATGCTCCAAAATCAACTTCTGTCACCTTAGTGATACATTTTGGGATAGTACCTAAAGTTTAAAGCAGAAATTGGGGCACTTTTAAAATTTCCATTTTTGACCAAAATCGACAGGTCCGGGGCTTAGGGAATTTCTCATATGCCACTAAACGGTTGAAGCTCCTGTTCAAAAATGATGATCCGAAATCAACTTCTGTCACCTTAGTGATACATTTTGGGATAGCACCTAAAGTTTAAAGCAGAAATTGTGGCACTTTTGAAATTTTCATTTTTGACCAAAATCGACAGGTCCGGGGCTTAGGGAATTTCTCATATGCCACTAAACGATTGAAGCTACTGTTCAAAAATGATGCTCCGAAATCAACTTCTGTCACCTTAGTGATACATTTTGGGATAGCACCTAAAGTTTAAAGCAGAAATTGTGGCACTTTTGAAATTTTCATTTTTGACCAAAATCGACAGGTCCGGGGCTTAGGGAATTTCTCATATGCCACAAAACGGTTGAAGCTCCTGTTAAAAAATGATGCTCCAAAATCAACTTCTGTCACCTTAGTGATACATTTTGGGATAGTATCTAAAGTTTAAAGTAGAAATTGGGGCACTTTTGAAATTTTTATTTTTGACCAAAATTGACAGGTCCGGGGCTTAGGGAATTTCTCATATGCCACTAAACGGTTGAAGCTCCTGTTCAAAAATTATGCTCCGAAATCAACTTCTGTCACCGTAGTGATACATTTTGGGATAGTACCTAAAGTTTAAAGCAGAAATTGGGGCACTTTTGACATTTTCATTTTTGACCAAAATCGACAGGTCCGGGGCTTAGGGAATTTCTCATATGCCACAAAACGGTTGAAGCTCCTGTTCAAAAATGATGCTCCAAAATCAACTTCTGTCACCTTAGTGATACATTTTGGGATAGTACCTAAAGTTTAAAGCAGAAATTGGGGCACTTTTGAAATTTTCATTTTTGACCAAAATTGACAGGTCCGGGGCTTAGGGAATTTCTCATATGCCACTAAACGGTTGAAGCTCCTGTTCAAAAATTATGCTCCGAAATCAACTTCTGTCACCTTAGTGATACATTTTAGGATAGTACCTAAAGTTTAAAGAAGAAATTGGGGCACTTTTGAAATTTTCATTTTTGACCAAAATTGACAGGTCCGGGGCTTAAGGTATTTCTCATATGCCACTAAACGGTTGAAGCTCCTGTTCAAAAATGATGCTCCGAAATCAACTTCTGTCACCTTAGTGATACATTTTGGGATAGCACCTAAAGTTTAAAGCAAAAATTGTGGCACTTTTGAAATTTTAATTTTTGACCAAAATCGACAGGTCCGGGGCTTAGGGAATGAGAAATATGCCACTAAACGGTTGAAGCTCCTGTTCAAAAATGATGATCCGAAATCAACTTCTGTCACCTTAGTGATACATTTTGGGATAGCACCTAAAGTTTAAAGCAGAAATTGTGGCACTTTTGAAATTTTCATTTTTGACCAAAATCGACAGGTCCGGGGCTTAGGGAATTTCTCATATGCCACTAAACGGTTGAAGCTCCTGTTCAAAAATGATGATCCGAAATCAACTTCTGTCACCTTAGTAATACATTTTGGGATAGTACCTAAAGTTTAAAGCAGAAATTGGGGCACTTTTGACATTTTCATTTTTGACCAAAATCGACAGGTCCGGGGCTTAGGGAATTTCTCATATGCCACAAAACGGTTGAAGCTACTATACGGTTGAAGCTCCTGTTCAAAAATTATGCTCCGAAATCAACTTCTGTCACCTTAGTGATACATTTTGGGATAGTACCTAAAGTTTAAAGCAGAAATTGGAGCACTTTTGAAATTTCCATTTTTGACCAAAATCGACAGGTCCGGGGCTTAGGGAATTTCTCATATGCCACTAAACGGTTGAAGCTCCTGTTCAAAAATGATGCTCCAAAATCAACTTCTGTCACCTTAGTGATACATTTTGGGAAAGTACCTAAAGTTTAAAGCAGAAATTGAGGCACTTTTGAAATTTTCATTTTTGACCAAAATCGACAGGTTCGGGGCTTAGGGAATTTCTCATATGCCACTAAACGGTTGAAGCTCATGTTCAAAAATGAGAATCCGAAATCAACTTCTGTCACCTTAGTGATTTTGGGATAGTACCTAAAGTTTAAAGCAGAAATTGTGGCACTTTTGAAATTTTCATTTTTGACCAAAATCGACAGTTCCGGGGCTTAGGGAATTTCTCATATGCCACTAAACGGTTGAAGCTCCTGTTCTAAAATGATGATCCGAAATCAACTTCTGTCACCTTAGTAATACATTTTGGGATAGTACCTAAAGTTTAAAGCAGAAATTGGGGCACTTTTGACATTTTCATTTTTGACCAAAATCGACAGGTCCTGGGCTTAGGGTATTTCTCATATGTCACAAAACGGTTGGAGCTCCTGTTCAAAAATGATGATCCGAAATCAACTTCTGTCACCTTAGTGATACATTTTGGGATAGTACCTAAAGTTCAAAGCAGAAATTGGGGCACTTTTGAAATTTTCATTTTTGACCAAAATCGACAGGTCCGGGGCTTAGGGAATTTCTCATATGCCACTAAACGGTTGAAGCTCATGTTCAAAAATGAGAATCCGAAATCAACTTCTGTCACCTTAGTGATACATTTTGGGATAGTACCTAAAGCTTAAAGCAGAAATTGGTGCACTTTTGACATTTTCATTTTTGACCAAAATCGACAGGTCCGGGGCTTAGGGAATTTCTCATATGCCACAAAACGGTTGAAGCTCCTGTTCAAAAATGATGCTCCAAAATCAACTTCTGTCACCTTAGTGATACATTTTGGGATAGTACCTAAAGTTTAAAGCAGAAATTGGGGCACTTTTGAAATTTTCATTTTTGACCAAAATCGACAGGACAGGGGCTTAGGGAATTTCTCATATGCGACTAAACGGTTGAAGCTCCTGTTCAAAAATGATGATCCGAAATCAACTTCTGTCACCTTAGTAATACATTTTGGGATAGTACCTAAAGTTTAAAGCAGAAATTGGGGCACTTTTGACATTTTCATTTTTGACCAAAATCGACAGGTCCCGGGCTTAGGGAATTTCTCATATGCCACTAAACGGTTGAAGCTCCTGTTCAAAAATTATGCTCCAAAATCAACTTCTGTCACCTTAGTGATACATTTTGGGAAAGTACCTAAAGTTTAAAGCAGAAATTGAGGCACTTTTGAAATTTTCATTTTTGACCAAAATCGACAGGTCCGGGGCTTAGGGAATATCTCATATGCCACTAAACGGTTGAAGCTCATGTTCAAAAATGAGAATCCGAAATCAACTTCTGTCACCTTAGTGATTTTGGGATAGTACCTAAAGTTTAAAGCAGAAATTGTGGCACTTTTGAAATTTTCATTTTTGACCAAAATCGACAGTTCCGGGGCTTAGGGAATTTCTCATATGCCACTAAACGGTTGAAGCTCCTGTTCTAAAATGATGATCCGAAATCAACTTCTGTCACCTTAGTAATACATTTTGGGATAGTACCTAAAGTTTAAAGCAGAAATTGGGGCACTTTTGACATTTTCATTTTTGACCAAAATCGACAGGTCCGGGGCTTAGGGAATTTCTCATATGCCACAAAACGGTTGAAGCTACTATACGGTTGAAGCTCCTGTTCAAAAATTATGCTCCGAAATCAACTTCTGTCACCTTAGTGATACATTTTGGGACAGTACCTAAAGTTTAAAGCAGAAATTGGAGCACTTTTGAAATTTCCATTTTTGACCAAAATCGACAGGTCCCGGGCTTAGGGAATTTCTCATATGCCACTAAACGGTTGAAGCTCCTGTTCAAAAATTATGCTCCAAAATCAACTTCTGTCACCTTAGTGATACATTTTGGGAAAGTACCTAAAGTTTAAAGCAGAAATTGAGGCACTTTTGAAATTTTCATTTTTGACCAAAATCGACAGGTCCGGGGCTTAGGGAATTTCTCATATGCCACTAAACGGTTGAAGCTCATGTTCAAAAATGAGAATCCGAAATCAACTTCTGTCACCTTAGTGATTTTGGGATAGTACCTAAAGTTTAAAGCAGAAATTGTGGCACTTTTGAAATTTTCATTTTTGACCAAAATCGACAGTTCCGGGGCTTAGGGAATTTCTCATATGCCACTAAACGGTTGAAGCTCCTGTTCTAAAATGATGATCCGAAATCAACTTCTGTCACCTTAGTAATACATTTTGGGATAGTACCTAAAGTTTAAAGCAGAAATTGGGGCACTTTTGACATTTTCATTTTTGACCAAAATCGACAGGTCCGGGGCTTAGGGTATTTCTCATATGTCACAAAACGGTTGAAGCTCCTGTTCAAAAATGATGATCCGAAATCAACTTCTGTCACCTTAGTGATACATTTTGGGATAGTACCTAAAGTTCAAAGCAGAAATTGGGGCACTTTTGAAATTTTCATTTTTGACCAAAATCGACAGGTCCGGGGCTTAGGGAATTTCTCATATGCCACTAAACGGTTGAAGCTCATGTTCAAAAATGAGAATCCGAAATCAACTTCTGTCACCTTAGTGATACATTTTGGGATAGCACCTAAAGTTTAAAGCAGAAATTGTGGCACTTTGAAATTTTCATTTTTGACCAAAATCGACAGGTCCGGGGCTTAGGGTATTTCTCATATGTCACAAAACGGTTGAAGCTCCTGTTCAAAAATGATGATCCGAAATCAACTTCTGTCACCTTAGTGATACATTTTGGGATAGTACCTAAAGTTCAAAGCAGAAATTGGGGCACTTTTGAAATTTTCATTTTTGACCAAAATCGACAGGTCCGGGGCTTAGGGAATTTCTCATATGCCACTAAACGGTTGAAGCTCCTGTTCAAAAATGATGCTCCGAAATCAACTTCTGTCACCTTAGTGATACATTTTGGGATAGTACTTAAAGTTTAAAGCAGAAATTGGTGCACTTTTGACATTTTCATTTTTGACCAAAATCGACAGGTGCACTTTTGACATTTTCATTTTTGACCAAAATCGACAGGTCCGGGGCTTAGGGAATTTCTCATATGCCACTAAACGGTTGAAGCTCCTGTTCAAAAATGATGATCCGAAATCAACTTCTGTCACCTTAGTGATACATTTTGGGATAGTACCTAAAGTTTAAAGCAGAAATTGGGGCACTTTTGAAATTTTCATTTTTGATTAAAATTGACAGGTCCGGGGCTTAGGGAATTTCTCATATGCCACAAAACGGTTGAAGCTCCTGTTCAAAAATGATGCTCCAAAATCAACTTCTGTCACCTTAGTGATACATTTTGGGATAGTACCTAAAGTTTAAAGCAGAAATTGGGGCACTTTTGAAATTTTCATTTTTGACCAAAATTGACTGGTCCGGGGCTTAGGGAATTTCTCATATGCCACAAAACGGTTGAAGCTCCTGTTCAAAAATGATGCTCCAAAATCAACTTCTGTCACCTTAGTGATACATTTTGGGATAGTACCTAAAGTTTAAAGCAGAAATTGGGGCACTTTTGAAATTTTCATTTTTGACCAAAATTGACTGGTCCGGGGCTTAGGGAATTTCTCATAAGCTACTAAACGGTTGAAGCTCCTGTTCAAAAATGATGCTCCAAAATCAACTTCTGTCACCTTAGTGATACATTTTGGGATAGTACCTAAAGTTTAAAGCAGAAATTGGGGCACTTTTGAAATTTTCATTTTTGACCAAAATTGACTGGTCCGGGGCTTAGGGAATTTCTCATAAGCTACTAAACGGTTGAAGCTCCTGTTCAAAAATGATTCTCCGAAATCAACTTCTGTCACCTTAGTGATACATTTTGGGATAGCACCTAAAGTTTAAAGCAGAAATTGGGGCACTTTTGAAATTTTCATTTTTGACCAAAATCGACAGGTCCGGGGCTTAGGGAATTTCTCATATGCCACAAAACGGTTGAAGCTCCTGTTCAAAAATGATGCTCCAAAATCAACTTCTGTCACCTTAGTGATACATTTTGGGATAGTACCTAAAGTTTAAAGCAGAAATTGGAGCACTTTTGAAATTTCCATTTTTGACCAAAATCGACAGGTCTGGGGCTTAGGGAATTTCTCATATGCCACTAAACGGTTGAAGCTCCTGTTCAAAAATGATGCTCCAAAATCAACTTCTGTCACCTTAGTGATACATTTTGGGATAGTACCTAAAGTTTAAAGCAGAAATTGGAGCACTTTTAAAATTTCCATTTTTGACCAAAATCGACAGGTCCGGGGCTTAGGGAATTTCTCATATGCCACTAAACGGTTGAAGCTCCTGTTCAAAAATGATGATCCGAAATCAACTTCTGTCACCTTAGTGATACATTTTGGGATAGCACCTAAAGTTTAAAGCAGAAATTGTGGCACTTTTGAAATTTTCATTTTTGACCAAAATCGACAGGTCCGGGGAATAGGGAATTTCTCATATGCCACTAAACGATTGAAGCTACTGTTCAAAAATGATGCTCCGAAATCAACTTCTGTCACCTTAGTGATACATTTTGGGATAGCACCTAAAGTTTAAAGCAGAAATTGTGGCACTTTTGAAATTTTCATTTTTGACCAAAATCGACAGGTCCGGGGCTTAGGGAATTTCTCATATGCCACTAAACGGTTGAAGCTCCTGTTAAAAAATGATGCTCCAAAATCAACTTCTGTCACCTTAGTGATACATTTTGGGATAGTATCTAAAGTTTAAAGTAGAAATTGGGGCACTTTTGAAATTTTTATTTTTGACCAAAATTGACAGGTCCGGGGCTTAGGGAATTTCTCATATGCCACAAAACGGTTGAAGCTCCTGTTCAAAAATGATGCTCCAAAATCAACTTCTGTCACCTTAGTGATACATTTTGGGATAGTACCTAAAGTTTAAAGCAGAAATTGGGGCACTTTTGACATTTTCATTTTTGACCAAAATTGACAGGTCCGGGGCTTAGGGAATTTCTCATATGCCACTAAACGGTTGAAGCTCCTGTTCAAAAATTATGCTCCGAAATCAACTTCTGTCACCTTAGTGATACATTTTAGGATAGTACCTAAAGTTTAAAGAAGAAATTGGGGCACTTTTGAAATTTTCATTTTTGACCAAAATTGACAGGTCCGGGGCTTAAGGTATTTCTCATATGCCACTAAACGGTTGAAGCTCCTGTTCAAAAATGATGCTCCGAAATCAACTTCTGTCACCTTAGTGATACATTTTGGGATAGCACCTAAAGTTTAAAGCAAAAATTGTGGCACTTTTGAAATTTTAATTTTTGACCAAAATCGACAGGTCCGGGGCTTAGGGAATGAGAAATATGCCACTAAACGGTTGAAGCTCCTGTTCAAAAATGATGATCCGAAATCAACTTCTGTCACCTTAGTGATACATTTTGGGATAGCACCTAAAGTTTAAAGCAGAAATTGTGGCACTTTTGAAATTTTCATTTTTGACCAAAATCGACAGGTCCGGGGCTTAGGGAATTTCTCATATGCCACTAAACGGTTGAAGCTCCTGTTCAAAAATGATGATCCGAAATCAACTTCTGTCACCTTAGTAATACATTTTGGGATAGTACCTAAAGTTTAAAGCAGAAATTGGGGCACTTTTGACATTTTCATTTTTGACCAAAATCGACAGGTCCGGGGCTTAGGGAATTTCTCATATGCCACAAAACGGTTGAAGCTACTATACGGTTGAAGCTCCTGTTCAAAAATTATGCTCCGAAATCAACTTCTGTCACCTTAGTGATACATTTTGGGATAGTACCTAAAGTTTAAAGCAGAAATTGGAGCACTTTTGAAATTTCCATTTTTGACCAAAATCGACAGGTCCGGGGCTTAGGGAATTTCTCATATGCCACTAAACGGTTGAAGCTCCTGTTCAAAAATGATGCTCCAAAATCAACTTCTGTCACCTTAGTGATACATTTTGGGAAAGTACCTAAAGTTTAAAGCAGAAATTGAGGCACTTTTGAAATTTTCATTTTTGACCAAAATCGACAGGTTCGGGGCTTAGGGAATTTCTCATATGCCACTAAACGGTTGAAGCTCATGTTCAAAAATGAGAATCCGAAATCAACTTCTGTCACCTTAGTGATTTTGGGATAGTACCTAAAGTTTAAAGCAGAAATTGTGGCACTTTTGAAATTTTCATTTTTGACCAAAATCGACAGTTCCGGGGCTTAGGGAATTTCTCATATGCCACTAAACGGTTGAAGCTCCTGTTCTAAAATGATGATCCGAAATCAACTTCTGTCACCTTAGTAATACATTTTGGGATAGTACCTAAAGTTTAAAGCAGAAATTGGGGCACTTTTGACATTTTCATTTTTGACCAAAATCGACAGGTCCTGGGCTTAGGGTATTTCTCATATGTCACAAAACGGTTGGAGCTCCTGTTCAAAAATGATGATCCGAAATCAACTTCTGTCACCTTAGTGATACATTTTGGGATAGTACCTAAAGTTCAAAGCAGAAATTGGGGCACTTTTGAAATTTTCATTTTTGACCAAAATCGACAGGTCCGGGGCTTAGGGAATTTCTCATATGCCACTAAACGGTTGAAGCTCATGTTCAAAAATGAGAATCCGAAATCAACTTCTGTCACCTTAGTGATACATTTTGGGATAGTACCTAAAGCTTAAAGCAGAAATTGGTGCACTTTTGACATTTTCATTTTTGACCAAAATCGACAGGTCCGGGGCTTAGGGAATTTCTCATATGCCACAAAACGGTTGAAGCTCCTGTTCAAAAATGATGCTCCAAAATCAACTTCTGTCACCTTAGTGATACATTTTGGGATAGTACCTAAAGTTTAAAGCAGAAATTGGGGCACTTTTGAAATTTTCATTTTTGACCAAAATTGACTGGTCCGGGGCTTAGGGAATTTCTCATATGCCACAAAACGGTTGAAGCTCCTGATCAAAAATGATGCTCCAAAATCAACTTCTGTCACCTTAGTGATACATTTTGGGATAGTACCTAAAGTTTTAAGCAGAAATTGGGGCACTTTTGAAATTTTCATTTTTGACCAAAATTGACTGGTCCGGGGCTTAGGGAATTTCTCATAAGCTACTAAACGTTTGAAGCTCCTGTTCAAAAATGATGCTCCGAAATCAACTTCTGTCACCTTAGTGATACATTTTGGGATAGCACCTAAAGTTTAAAGCAGAAATTGGGCACTTTTGAAATTTTCATTTTTGACCAAAATCGACAGGTCCGGGGCTTAGGGAATTTCTCATATGCCACAAAACGGTTGAAGCTCCTGTTCAAAAATGATGCTCCAAAATCAACTTCTGTCACCTTAGTGATACATTTTGGGATAGTACCTAAAGTTTAAAGCAGAAATTGGAGCACTTTTGAAATTTCCATTTTTGACCAAAATCGACAGGTCCGGGGCTTAGGGAATTTCTCATATGCCACTAAACGGTTGAAGCTCCTGTTCAAAAATTATGCTCCGAAATCAACTTCTGTCACCTTAGTGATACATTTTGGGATAGTACCTAAAGTTTAAAGCAGAAATTGGGGCACTTTTGAAATTTTCATTTTTGACCAAAATCGACAGGTCCGGGGCTTAGGGAATTTCTCATATGCCACTAAACGATTGAAGCTACTGTTCAAAAATGATGCTCCGAAATCAACTTCTGTCACCTTAGTGATACATTTTGGGATAGCACCTAAAGTTTAAAGCAGAAATTGTGGCACTTTTGAAATTTTCATTTTTGACCAAAATCGACAGGTCCGGGGCTTAGGGGATTTCTCATATGCCACTAAACGATTGAAGCTACTGTTCAAAAATGATGCTCCGAAATCAACTTCTGTCACCTTAGTGATACATTTTGGGATAGCACCTAAAGTTTAAAGCAGAAATTGTGGCACTTTTGAAATTTTCATTTTTGACCAAAATCGACAGGTCCGGGGCTTAGGGAATTTCTCATATGCCACAAAACGGTTGAAGCTCCTGTTAAAAAATGATGCTCCAAAATCAACTTCTGTCACCTTAGTGATACATTTTGGGATAGTATCTAAAGTTTAAAGCAGAAATTGGGGCACTTTTGAAATTTTTATTTTTGACCAAAATTGACAGGTCCGGGGCTTAGGGAATTTCTCATATGCCACTAAACGGTTGAAGCTCCTGTTCAAAAATTATGCTCCGAAATCAACTTCTGTCACCTTAGTGATACATTTTGGGATAGTACCTAAAGTTTAAAGCAGAAATTGGGGCACTTTTGAAATTTTCATTTTTGACCAAAATCGACAGGTCCGGGGCTTAGGGAATTTCTCATATGCCACTAAACGGTTGAAGCTCCTGTTCAAAAATGATGATCCGAAATCAACTTCTGTCACCTTAGTAATACATTTTGGGATAGTACCTAAAGTTTAAAGCAGAAATTGGGGCACTTTTGACATTTTCATTTTTGACCAAAATCGACAGGTCCGGGGCTTAGGGAATTTCTCATATGCCACAAAACGGTTGAAGCTACTATACGGTTGAAGCTCATGTTCAAAAATGAGAATCCGAAATCAACTTCTGTCACCTTAGTGATACATTTTGGGATAGTACCTAAAGTTTAAAGCAGAAATTGGAGCACTTTTGAAATTTCCATTTTTGACCAAAATCGACAGGTCCGGGGCTTAGGGAATTTCTCATATGCCACTAAACGGTTGAAGCTCCTGTTCAAAAATTATGCTCCAAAATCAACTTCTGTCACCTTAGTGATACATTTTGGGATAGTACCTAAAGTTTAAAGCAGAAATTGGGGCACTTTTGAAATTTTTATTTTTGACCAAAATCGACAGGTCCGATGCTTAGGGTATTTCTCATATGCCACTAAACGGTTGAAGCTCCTGTTCAAAAATGATGATCCGAAATCAACTTCTGTCACCTTAGTGATACATTTTGGGATAGTACCTAAAGTTTAAAGCAGAAATTGGGGCACTTTTGACATTTTCATTTTTGACCAAAATCGACAGGTCCGGGGCTTAGGGAATTTCTCATATGCGACTAAACGGTTGAAGCTCCTGTTCAAAAATGATGCTCCGAAATCAACTTCTGTCACCTTAGTGATACATTTTGGAATAGCACCTAACATTTAAAGCAGAAATTGGGGCACTTTTGACATTTTCATTTTTGACCAAAATCGACAGGTCCGATGCTTAGGGAATTTCTCATATGCCACTAAACAGTTGAAGCTCCTGTTCAAAAATTATGCTCCAAAATCAACTTCTGTCACCTTAGTGATACATTTTGGGATAGTACCTAAAGTTTAAAGCAGAAATTGGGGCACTTTTGAAATTTTAATTTTTGACCAAAATCGACAGGACCGGGGCTTAGGGAATTTCTCATATGCCACTAAACGGTTGAAGCTCCTGTTCAAAAATGATGCTCCGAAATCAACTTCTGTCACCTTAGTGATACATTTTGGGATAGCACCTAAAGTTTAAAGCAAAAATTGTGGCACTTTTGAAATTTTCATTTTTGACCAAAATCGACAGGTCCGGGGCTTAGGGAATTTCTCATATGCCACTAAACGGTTGAAGCTCCTGTTCAAAAATGATGATCCGAAATCAACTTCTGTCACCTTAGTGATACATTTTGGGATAGTACCTAAAGTTTAAAGCAGAAATTGGAGCACTTTTGAAATTTATATTTTTGACCAAAATCGACAGGTCCGGGGCTTAGGGAATTTCTCATATGCCACTAAACGGTTGAAGCTCCTGTTCAAAAATGATGCTCCGAAATCAACTTCTGTCACCTTAGTGATACATTTTGGGATAGCACCTAAAGTTTAAAGCAAAAATTGTGGCACTTTTGAAATTTTTATTTTTGACCAAAATCGACAGGTCCGGGGCTTAGGGAATTTCTCAAATGCCACTAAACGGTTGAAGCTACTATACGGTTGAAGCTCCTGTTCAAAAATTATGCTCCGAAATCAACTTCTGTCACCTTAGTGATACATTTTGGGATAGTACCTAAAGTTTAAAGCAGAAATTGGAGCACTTTTGAAATTTCCATTTTTGACCAAAATCGACAGGTCCGGGGCTTAGGGAATTTCTCATATGCCACTAAACGGTTGAAGCTCCTGTTCAAAAATGATGCTCCAAAATCAACTTCTGTCACCTTAGTGATACATTTTGGGAAAGTACCTAAAGTTTAAAGCAGAAATTGAGGCACTTTTGAAATTTTCATTTTTGACCAAAATCGACAGGTTCGGGGCTTAGGGAATTTCTCATATGCCACTAAACGGTTGAAGCTCATGTTCAAAAATGAGAATCCGAAATCAACTTCTGTCACCTTAGTGATTTTGGGATAGTACCTAAAGTTTAAAGCAGAAATTGTGGCACTTTTGAAATTTTCATTTTTGACCAAAATCGACAGTTCCGGGGCTTAGGGAATTTCTCATATGCCACTAAACGGTTGAAGCTCCTGTTCTAAAATGATGATCCGAAATCAACTTCTGTCACCTTAGTAATACATTTTGGGATAGTACCTAAAGTTTAAAGCAGAAATTGGGGCACTTTTGACATTTTCATTTTTGACCAAAATCGACAGGTCCTGGGCTTAGGGTATTTCTCATATGTCACAAAACGGTTGAAGCTCCTGTTCAAAAATGATGATCCGAAATCAACTTCTGTCACCTTAGTGATACATTTTGGGATAGTACCTAAAGTTCAAAGCAGAAATTGGGGCACTTTTGAAATTTTCATTTTTGACCAAAATCGACAGGTCCGGGGCTTAGGGAATTTCTCATATGCCACTAAACGGTTGAAGCTCATGTTCAAAAATGAGAATCCGAAATCAACTTCTGTCACCTTAGTGATACATTTTGGGATAGTACCTAAAGCTTAAAGCAGAAATTGGTGCACTTTTGACATTTTCATTTTTGACCAAAATCGACAGGTCCGGGGCTTAGGGAATTTCTCATATGCCACAAAACGGTTGAAGCTCCTGTTCAAAAATGATGCTCCAAAATCAACTTCTGTCACCTTAGTGATACATTTTGGGATAGTACCTAAAGTTTAAAGCAGAAATTGGGGCACTTTTGAAATTTTCATTTTTGACCAAAATTGACTGGTCCGGGGCTTAGGGAATTTCTCATATGCCACAAAACGGTTGAAGCTCCTGATCAAAAATGATGCTCCAAAATCAACTTCTGTCACCTTAGTGATACATTTTGGGATAGTACCTAAAGTTTTAAGCAGAAATTGGGGCACTTTTGAAATTTTCATTTTTGACCAAAATTGACTGGTCCGGGGCTTAGGGAATTTCTCATAAGCTACTAAACGGTTGAAGCTCCTGTTCAAAAATGATGCTCCGAAATCAACTTCTGTCACCTTAGTGATACATTTTGGGATAGCACCTAAAGTTTAAAGCAGAAATTGGGCACTTTTGAAATTTTCATTTTTGACCAAAATCGACAGGTCCGGGGCTTAGGGAATTTCTCATATGCCACAAAACGGTTGAAGCTCCTGTTCAAAAATGATGCTCCAAAATCAACTTCTGTCACCTTAGTGATACATTTTGGGATAGTACCTAAAGTTTAAAGCAGAAATTGGAGCACTTTTGAAATTTCCATTTTTGACCAAAATCGACAGGTCCGGGGCTTAGGGAATTTCTCATATGCCACTAAACGGTTGAAGCTCCTGTTCAAAAATTATGCTCCGAAATCAACTTCTGTCACCTTAGTGATACATTTTGGGATAGTACCTAAAGTTTAAAGCAGAAATTGGGGCACTTTTGAAATTTTCATTTTTGACCAAAATCGACAGGTCCGGGGCTTAGGGAATTTCTCATATGCCACTAAACGATTGAAGCTACTGTTCAAAAATGATGCTCCGAAATCAACTTCTGTCACCTTAGTGATACATTTTGGGATAGCACCTAAAGTTTAAAGCAGAAATTGTGGCACTTTTGAAATTTTCATTTTTGACCAAAATCGACAGGTCCGGGGCTTAGGGGATTTCTCATATGCCACTAAACGATTGAAGCTACTGTTCAAAAATGATGCTCCGAAATCAACTTCTGTCACCTTAGTGATACATTTTGGGATAGCACCTAAAGTTTAAAGCAGAAATTGTGGCACTTTTGAAATTTTCATTTTTGACCAAAATCGACAGGTCCGGGGCTTAGGGAATTTCTCATATGCCACAAAACGGTTGAAGCTCCTGTTAAAAAATGATGCTCCAAAATCAACTTCTGTCACCTTAGTGATACATTTTGGGATAGTATCTAAAGTTTAAAGCAGAAATTGGGGCACTTTTGAAATTTTTATTTTTGACCAAAATTGACAGGTCCGGGGCTTAGGGAATTTCTCATATGCCACTAAACGGTTGAAGCTCCTGTTCAAAAATTATGCTCCGAAATCAACTTCTGTCACCGTAGTGATACATTTTGGGATAGTACCTTAAGTTTAAAGCAGAAATTGGGGCACTTTTGAAATTTTCATTTTTGACCAAAATTGACAGGTCCGGGGCTTAAGGTATTTCTCATATGCCACTAAACGGTTGAAGCTCCTGTTCAAAAATGATGATCCGAAATCAATTTCTGTCACCGTAGTGATACATTTTGGGATAGTACCTAAAGTTTAATTCAGAAATTGGGGCACTTTTGACATTTTCATTTTTGACCAAAATCGACAGGTCCGGGGCTTAGGGAATTTCTCATATGCCACAAAACGGTTGAAGCTCCTGTTCAAAAATGATGCTCCAAAATCAACTTCTGTCACCTTAGTGATACATTTTGGGATAGTATCTAAAGTTTAAAGCAGAAATTGGGGCACTTTTGAAATTTTTATTTTTGACCAAAATTGACAGGTCCGGGGCTTAGGGAATTTCTCATATGCCACTAAACGGTTGAAGCTCCTGTTCAAAAATTATGCTCCGAAATCAACTTCTGTCACCTTAGTGATACATTTTGGGATAGTACCTAAAGTTTAAAGCAGAAATTGGGGCACTTTTGAAATTTTCATTTTTGACCAAAATCGACAGGTCCGGGGCTTAGGGAATTTCTCATATGCCACTAAACGGTTGAAGCTCCTGTTCAAAAATGATGATCCGAAATCAACTTCTGTCACCTTAGTAATACATTTTGGGATAGTACCTAAAGTTTAAAGCAGAAATTGGGGCACTTTTGACATTTTCATTTTTGACCAAAATCGACAGGTCCGGGGCTTAGGGAATTTCTCATATGCCACAAAACGGTTGAAGCTACTATACGGTTGAAGCTCATGTTCAAAAATGAGAATCCGAAATCAACTTCTGTCACCTTAGTGATACATTTTGGGATAGTACCTAAAGTTTAAAGCAGAAATTGGAGCACTTTTGAAATTTCCATTTTTGACCAAAATCGACAGGTCCGGGGCTTAGGGAATTTCTCATATGCCACTAAACGGTTGAAGCTCCTGTTCAAAAATTATGCTCCAAAATCAACTTCTGTCACCTTAGTGATACATTTTGGGATAGTACCTAAAGTTTAAAGCAGAAATTGGGGCACTTTTGAAATTTTTATTTTTGACCAAAATCGACAGGTCCGATGCTTAGGGTATTTCTCATATGCCACTAAACGGTTGAAGCTCCTGTTCAAAAATGATGATCCGAAATCAACTTCTGTCACCTTAGTGATACATTTTGGGATAGTACCTAAAGTTTAAAGCAGAAATTGGGGCACTTTTGACATTTTCATTTTTGACCAAAATCGACAGGTCCGGGGCTTAGGGAATTTCTCATATGCGACTAAACGGTTGAAGCTCCTGTTCAAAAATGATGCTCCGAAATCAACTTCTGTCACCTTAGTGATACATTTTGGAATAGCACCTAACATTTAAAGCAGAAATTGGGGCACTTTTGACATTTTCATTTTTGACCAAAATCGACAGGTCCGATGCTTAGGGAATTTCTCATATGCCACTAAACAGTTGAAGCTCCTGTTCAAAAATTATGCTCCAAAATCAACTTCTGTCACCTTAGTGATACATTTTGGGATAGTACCTAAAGTTTAAAGCAGAAATTGGGGCACTTTTGAAATTTTAATTTTTGACCAAAATCGACAGGACCGGGGCTTAGGGAATTTCTCATATGCCACTAAACGGTTGAAGCTCCTGTTCAAAAATGATGCTCCGAAATCAACTTCTGTCACCTTAGTGATACATTTTGGGATAGCAC
This sequence comes from Pseudophryne corroboree, assembly GCF_028390025.1. Taxonomy (NCBI): domain Eukaryota; kingdom Metazoa; phylum Chordata; class Amphibia; order Anura; family Myobatrachidae; genus Pseudophryne; species Pseudophryne corroboree. The sequence continues at coordinate 215,670 of NW_026970191.1, read as the reverse complement.
CTAAAGTTTAAAGCAAAAATTGTGGCACTTTTGAAATTTTCATTTTTGACCAAAATCGACAGGTCCGGGGCTTAGGGAATTTCTCATATGCCACTAAACGGTTGAAGCTCCTGTTCAAAAATGATGATCCGAAATCAACTTCTGTCACCTTAGTGATACATTTTGGGATAGTACCTAAAGTTTAAAGCAGAAATTGGAGCACTTTTGAAATTTATATTTTTGACCAAAATCGACAGGTCCGGGGCTTAGGGAATTTCTCATATGCCACTAAACGGTTGAAGCTCCTGTTCAAAAATGATGCTCCGAAATCAACTTCTGTCACCTTAGTGATACATTTTGGGATAGCACCTAAAGTTTAAAGCAAAAATTGTGGCACTTTTGAAATTTTTATTTTTGACCAAAATCGACAGGTCCGGGGCTTAGGGAATTTCTCAAATGCCACTAAACGGTTGAAGCTCCTGTTCAAAAATGATGCTCCGAAATCAACTTCTGTCACCATAGTGATACATTTTGGGATAGTACCTAAAGTTTAAAGCAGAAATTGGGGCACTTTTGAAATTTTCATTTTTGACCAAAATTGACAGGTCCGGGGCTTAAGGTATTTCTCATATGCCACTAAACGGTTGAAGCTCCTGTTCAAAAATGATGATCCGAAATCAATTTCTGTCACCTTAGTGATACATTTTGGGATAATACCTAAAGTTCAAAGCAGAAATTGGGGCACTTTTAAAATTTTAATTTTTGACCAAAATCGACAGGTCCAGGGCTTAGGGAATTTCTCATATGCCACTAAACGGTTGAAGCTCCTGTTCAAAAATGATTATCCGAAATCAACTTCTGTCACCTTAGTGATACATTTTGGGATAGTACCTAAAGTTTAAAGCAGAAATTGGGGCACTTTTGAAATTTTCATTTTTGACCAAAATCGACAGGTCCGGGGCTTAGGGAATTTCTCATATGCCACAAAACAGTTGAAGCTCCTGTTCAAAAATGATGCTCCAAAATCAACTTCTGTCACCTTAGTGATACATTTTGGGATAGTACCTAAAGTTTAAAGCAGAAATTGGGGCACTTTTGAAATTTTCAATTTTGACCAAAATCGACAGGTCCGGGGCTTAGGGAATTTCTCATATGCGACTAAACGGTTGAAGCTCCTGTTCAAAAATGATGCTCCGAAATCAACTTCTGTCACCTTAGTGATACATTTTGGGAAAGTACCTAAATTTTAAAGCAGAAATTGGGGCACTTTTGAAATTTTTATTTTTGACCAAAATCGACAGGTCCGGGGCTTAGGGTATTTCTCATATGCCACTAAACGGTTGAAGCTCCTGTTCAAAAATGATGATCCGAAATCAAATTCTGTCACCTTAGTGATACATTTTGGGATAGTACCTAAAGTTCAAAGCAGAAATTGGGGCACTTTTGAAATTTTCATTTTTGACCATAATCGACAGGTCCGGGGCTTAGGGAATTTCCCATATGCGACTAAACGGTTGAAGCTCCTGTTCAAAAATGATGCTCCGAAATCAACTTCGGTCACCTTAGTGATACATTTTGGGATAGCACCTAAAGTTTAAAGCAAAAATTGTGGCACTTTTGAAATTTTCATTTTTGACCAAAATCGACAGGTCCGGGGCTTAGGGAATTTCTCATATGCCACTAAACGGTTGAAGCTCCTGTTCAAAAATGATGATCCGAAATCAACTTCTGTCACCGTAGTGATACATTTTGGGATAGTACCTAAAGTTTAAAGCAGAAATTGGGGCACTTTTGAAATTTTCATTTTTGACCAAAATTGACAGGTCCGGGGCTTAAGGTATTTCTCATATGCCACTAAACGGTTGAAGCTCCTGTTCAAAAATGATGATCCGAAATCAATTTCTGTCACCTTAGTGATACATTTTGGAAAAATACCTAAAGTTCAAAGCAGAAATTGGGGCACTTTTAAAATTTTTATTTTTGACCAAAATCGACAGGTTCGGGGCTTAGGGTATTTCTCATATGCCACTAAATGGTTGAAGCTCCTGTTCAAAAATGATGATCCGAAATTATCTTCTGTCACCTTAGTGATACATTTTGGGATAGTACCTAAAGTTCAAAGCAGAAATTGGGGCACTTTTGAAATTTTCATTTTTTACCAAAATCGACAGGTCCGGGGCTTAGGGAATTTCTCATATGCCACTAAACGGTTGAAGTTCCTGTTCAAAAATGATGATCCGAAATCAACTTCTGTCACCTTAGTGATACATTTTGGGATAGTACCTAAAGTTTAAAGCAGAAATTGGGGCACTTTTGAAATTTTCATTTTTGACCAAAATCGACAGGTCCGGGGCTTAGGGAATTTCTCTTATGCCACAAAACGGTTGAAGCTCCTGTTCAAAAATGATGCTCCAAAATCAACTTCTGTCACCTTAGTGATACATTTTGGGATAGTACCTAAAGTTTAAAGCAGAAATTGGAGCACTTTTGAAATTTCCATTTTTGACCAAAATCGACAGGTCCGGGGCTTAGGGAAATTCTCATATGCCACTAAACGGTTGAAGCTCCTGTTCAAAAATTAAGATCCGAAATCAACTTCTGTCACCTTAGTGATACATTTTGGGATAGTACCTAAAGTTTAAAGCAGAAATTGGGGCACTTTTGAAATTTTTATTTTTGACCAAAATCGACAGGTCCGGGGCTTAGGGTATTTCTCATATGCCACTAAACGGTTGAAGCTCCTGTTCAAAAATGATGCTCCAAAATCAACTTCTGTCACCTTAGTGATACATTTTGGGATAGTACCTAAAGTTTAAAGCAGAAATTGGGGCACTTTTGAAATTTTCATTTTTGACCAAAATTGACAGGTCCGGGGCTTAGGGAATTTCTCATATGCCACTAAACGGTTGAAGCTCCTGTTCAAAAATTATGCTCCGAAATCAACTTCTGTCACCTTAGTGATACATTTTGGGATAGCACCTAAAGTTTAAAGCAGAAATTGGGGCACTTTTGAAATTTTCATTTTTGACCAAAATCGACAGGTCCGGGGCTTAGGGAATTTCTCATATGCCACTAAACGGTTGAAGCTCCTGTTCAAAAATGATGATCCGAAATCAATTTCTGTCACCTTAGTGATACATTTTGGGATAATACCTAAAGTTCAAAGCAGAAATTGGGGCACTTTTGAAATTTTAATTTTTGACAAAAATCGACAGGTCCGGGGCTTAGGGAATTTCTCATATGCCACTAAACGGTTGAAGCTCCTGTTCAAAAATGATTATCCGAAATCAACTTCTGTCACCTTAGTGATACATTTTGGGATAGTACCTAAAGTTTAAAGCAGAAATTGGGGCACTTTTGACATTTTCATTTTTGACCAAAATCGACAGGTCCGGGGCTTAGGGAATTTCTCATATGCCACAAAACGGTTGAAGCTCCTGTTCAAAAATGATGCTCCGAAATCAACTTCTGTCACCTTTGTGATACATTTTGGGATAGTACCTAAAGTTTAAAGCAGAAATTGGGGCACTTTTGAAATTTTCATTTTTGACCAAAATTGACAGGTCCGGGGCTTAAGGTATTTCTCATATGCCACTAAACGGTTGAAGCTCCTGTTCAAAAATGATGCTCCGAAATCAACTTCTGTCACCTTAGTGATACATTTTGGGATAGCACCTAAAGTTTAAAGCAAAAATTGTGGCACTTTTGAAATTTTCATTTTTGACCAAAATCGACAGGTCCGGGGCTTAAGGTATTTCTCATATGCCACTAAACGGTTGAAGCTCCTGTTCAAAAATGATGATCCAAAATCAATTTCTGTCACCTTAGTGATACATTTTGGGATAATTCCTAAAGTTCAAAGCAGAAATTGGGGCACTTTTGAAATTTTAATTTTTGACCAAAATCGACAGGTCCGGGGCTTAGGGAATTTCTCATATGCCACTAAACGGTTGAAGCTCCTGTTCAAAAATTATGCTCCGAAATCAACTTCTGTCACCTTAGTGATACATTTTGGGATAGTACCTAAAGTTTAAAGCAGAAATTGGGGCACTTTTGAAATTTTCATTTTTGACCAAAATTGACAGGACCGGGGCTTAGGGAATTTCTCATATGCCACTAAACGGTTGAAGCTCCTGTTCAAAAATGATGCTCCGAAATCAACTTCTGTCACCTTAGTGATACATTTTGGGATAGCACCTAAAGTTTAAAGCAAAAATTGTGGCACTTTTGAAATTTTCATTTTTGACCAAAATCGACAGGTCCGGGGCTTAGGGAATTTCTCATATGCCACTAAACGGTTGAAGCTCCTGTTCAAAAATGATGATCCGAAATCAACTTCTGTCACCTTAGTGATACATTTTGGGATAGTACCTAAAGTTTAAAGCAGAAATTGGGGCACTTTTGACATTTTCATTTTTGACCAAAATCGACAGGTCCGGGGCTTAGGGAATTTCTCATATGCCACAAAACGGTTGAAGCTACTATATGGTTGAAGCTCCTGTTCAAAAATTATGCTCCGAAATCAACTTCTGTCAACTTAGTGATACATTTTGGGATAGTACCTAAAGTTTAAAGCAGAAATTGGTGCACTTTTGACATTTTCATTTTTGACCAAAATCGACAGGTCTGGGGCTTAGGGAATTTCTCATATGCCACAAAACGGTTGAAGCTCCTGTTCAAAAATGATGCTCCAAAATCAACTTCTGACACCTTAGTGATACATTTTGGGATAGTACCTAAAGTTTAAAGCAGAAATTGGGGCACTTTTGAAATTTTCATTTTTGACCAAAATCGACAGGTCCGGGGCTTAGGGTATTTCTCATATGCCACAAAACGGTTGAAGCTCCTGTTCAAAAATGATGCTCCAAAATCAACTTCTGACACCTTAGTGATACATTTTGGGATAGTACCTAAAGTTTAAAGCAGAAATTGGGGCACTTTTGAAATTTTCATTTTTGACCAAAATCGACAGGTCCGGGGCTTAGGGTATTTCTCATATGCCACAAAACGGTTGAAGCTCCTGTTCAAAAATGATGATCCGAAATCAACTTCTGTCACCTTAGTGATACATTTTGGGATAGTACCTAAAGTTAAAAGCAGAAATTGGGGCACTTTTGAAATTTTCATTTTTGACCAAAATCGACAGGTCCGGGGCTTAGTGAATTTCTCATATGCCACTAAACGGTTGAAGCTCATGTTCAAAAATGAGAATCCGAAATCAACTTCTGTCACCTTAGTGATACATTTTGGGATAGTACCTAAAGCTTAAAGCAGAAATTGGTGTACTTTTGACATTTTCATTTTTGACCAAAATCGACAGGTCCGGGGCTTAGGGAATTTCTCATATGCCACAAAACGGTTGAAGCTCCTGTTCAAAAATGATGCTCCAAAATCAACTTCAGTCACCTTAGTGATACATTTTGGGATAGTACCTAAAGTTTAAAGCAGAAATTGGAGTACTTTTGAAATTTCCATTTTTGACCAAAATCGACAGGTCCGGGGCTTAGGGAATTTCTCATATGCCACTAAACGGTTGAAGCTCCTGTTCAAAAATTATGCTCCGAAATCAACTTCTGTCACCTTAGTGATACATTTTGGGATAGTACCTAAAGTTTAAAGCAGAAATTGGGGCTCTTTTGAAATTTTCATTTTTGACCAAAATCGACAGGTCCGGAGCTTAGGGAATTTCTCATATGCGCCTAAACGGTTGAAGCTCCTGTTCAAAAATGATGCTCCGAAATCAACTTCTGTCACCTTAGTGATACATTTTGTGATAGCACCTAAAGTTTAAAGCAGAAATTGTGGCACTTTTGAAATTTTCATTTTTGACCAAAATCGACAGGTCCGGGGCTTAGGGAATTTCTCATATGCCACAAAACGGTTGAAGCTACTAAACGGTTGAACCTCCTGTTCAAAAATTATGCTCCGAAATTAACTTCTGTCACCTTAGTGATACATTTTGGGATAGTACCTAAAGTTTAAAGCAGAAATTGGGGCACTTTTGAAATTTTCATTTTTGACCAAAATCGACAGGTCCGGGGCTTAGGGAATTTCTCATATGCCACTAAACGGTTGAAGCTCCTGTTCAAAAATGATGATCCGAAATCAACTTCTGTCACCTTAGTGATACATTTTGGGATAGTACCTAAAGTTTAAAGCAGAAATTGGGGCACTTTTGACATTTTCATTTTTGACCAAAATCGACAGGTCCGGGGCTTAGGGAATTTCTCATATGCCACTAAACGGTTGAAGCTCCTGTTCAAAAATTATGCTCCGAAATCAACTTCTGTCACCTTAGTGATACATTTTGGGATAGTACCTAAAGTTTAAAGCAGAAATTGGGGCACTTTTGAAATTTTCATTTTTGACCAAAATCGACAGGTCCGGGGCTTAGGGAATTTCTCATATGCCACTAAACGGTTGAAGCTCCTGTTCAAAAATGATGATCCGAAATCAACTTCTGTCACCTTAGTGATACATTTTGGGATAGCACCTAAAGTTTAAAGCAGAAATTGTGGCACTTTTGAAATTTTCATTTTTGACCAAAATCGACAGGTCCGGGGCTTAGGGAATTTCTCATATGCCACTAAACGGTTGAAGCTCCTGTTCAAAAATGATGATCCGAAATCAACTTCTGTCACCTTAGTAATACATTTTGGGATAGTACCTAAAGTTTAAAGCAGAAATTGGGGCACTTTTGACATTTTCATTTTTGACCAAAATCGACAGGTCCGGGGCTTAGGGAATTTCTCATATGCCACAAAACGGTTGAAGCTACTATACGGTTGAAGCTCCTGTTCAAAAATTATGCTCCGAAATCAACTTCTGTCACCTTAGTGATACATTTTGGGACAGTACCTAAAGTTTAAAGCAGAAATTGGAGCACTTTTGAAATTTCCATTTTTGACCAAAATCGACAGGTCCCGGGCTTAGGGAATTTCTCATATGCCACTAAACGGTTGAAGCTCCTGTTCAAAAATTATGCTCCAAAATCAACTTCTGTCACCTTAGTGATACATTTTGGGAAAGTACCTAAAGTTTAAAGCAGAAATTGAGGCACTTTTGAAATTTTCATTTTTGACCAAAATCGACAGGTCCGGGGCTTAGGGAATATCTCATATGCCACTAAACGGTTGAAGCTCATGTTCAAAAATGAGAATCCGAAATCAACTTCTGTCACCTTAGTGATTTTGGGATAGTACCTAAAGTTTAAAGCAGAAATTGTGGCACTTTTGAAATTTTCATTTTTGACCAAAATCGACAGTTCCGGGGCTTAGGGAATTTCTCATATGCCACTAAACGGTTGAAGCTCCTGTTCTAAAATGATGATCCGAAATCAACTTCTGTCACCTTAGTAATACATTTTGGGATAGTACCTAAAGTTTAAAGCAGAAATTGGGGCACTTTTGACATTTTCATTTTTGACCAAAATCGACAGGTCCGGGGCTTAGGGAATTTCTCATATGCCACAAAACGGTTGAAGCTACTATACGGTTGAAGCTCCTGTTCAAAAATTATGCTCCGAAATCAACTTCTGTCACCTTAGTGATACATTTTGGGACAGTACCTAAAGTTTAAAGCAGAAATTGGAGCACTTTTGAAATTTCCATTTTTGACCAAAATCGACAGGTCCCGGGCTTAGGGAATTTCTCATATGCCACTAAACGGTTGAAGCTCCTGTTCAAAAATTATGCTCCAAAATCAACTTCTGTCACCTTAGTGATACATTTTGGGAAAGTACCTAAAGTTTAAAGCAGAAATTGAGGCACTTTTGAAATTTTCATTTTTGACCAAAATCGACAGGTCCGGGGCTTAGGGAATTTCTCATATGCCACTAAACGGTTGAAGCTCATGTTCAAAAATGAGAATCCGAAATCAACTTCTGTCACCTTAGTGATTTTGGGATAGTACCTAAAGTTTAAAGCAGAAATTGTGGCACTTTTGAAATTTTCATTTTTGACCAAAATCGACAGTTCCGGGGCTTAGGGAATTTCTCATATGCCACTAAACGGTTGAAGCTCCTGTTCTAAAATGATGATCCGAAATCAACTTCTGTCACCTTAGTAATACATTTTGGGATAGTACCTAAAGTTTAAAGCAGAAATTGGGGCACTTTTGACATTTTCATTTTTGACCAAAATCGACAGGTCCGGGGCTTAGGGTATTTCTCATATGTCACAAAACGGTTGAAGCTCCTGTTCAAAAATGATGATCCGAAATCAACTTCTGTCACCTTAGTGATACATTTTGGGATAGTACCTAAAGTTCAAAGCAGAAATTGGGGCACTTTTGAAATTTTCATTTTTGACCAAAATCGACAGGTCCGGGGCTTAGGGAATTTCTCATATGCCACTAAACGGTTGAAGCTCATGTTCAAAAATGAGAATCCGAAATCAACTTCTGTCACCTTAGTGATACATTTTGGGATAGCACCTAAAGTTTAAAGCAGAAATTGTGGCACTTTGAAATTTTCATTTTTGACCAAAATCGACAGGTCCGGGGCTTAGGGTATTTCTCATATGTCACAAAACGGTTGAAGCTCCTGTTCAAAAATGATGATCCGAAATCAACTTCTGTCACCTTAGTGATACATTTTGGGATAGTACCTAAAGTTCAAAGCAGAAATTGGGGCACTTTTGAAATTTTCATTTTTGACCAAAATCGACAGGTGCACTTTTGACATTTTCATTTTTGACCAAAATCGACAGGTCCGGGGCTTAGGGAATTTCTCATAAGCCACTAAACGGTTGAAGCTCCTGTTCAAAAATGATGCTCCAAAATCAACTTCTGTCACCTTAGTGATACATTTTGGGATAGTACCTAAAGTTTAAAGCAGAAATTGGAGCACTTTTAAAATTTCCATTTTTGACCAAAATCGACAGGTCCGGGGCTTAGGGAATTTCTCATATGCCACTAAACGGTTGAAGCTCCTGTTCAAAAATGATGATCCGAAATCAACTTCTGTCACCTTAGTGATACATGTTGGGATAGTACCTAAAGTTTAAAGCAGAAATTGGGGCACTTTTGAAATTTTCATTTTTGATTAAAATTGACAGGTCCGGGGCTTAGGGAATTTCTCATATGCCACAAAACGGTTGAAGCTCCTGTTCAAAAATGATGCTCCAAAATCAACTTCTGTCACCTTAGTGATACATTTTGGGATAGTACCTAAAGTTTAAAGCAGAAATTGGGGCACTTTTGAAATTTTCATTTTTGACCAAAATTGACTGGTCCGGGGCTTAGGGAATTTCTCATATGCCACAAAACGGTTGAAGCTCCTGTTCAAAAATGATGCTCCAAAATCAACTTCTGTCACCTTAGTGATACATTTTGGGATAGTACCTAAAGTTTAAAGCAGAAATTGGGGCACTTTTGAAATTTTCATTTTTGACCAAAATTGACTGGTCCGGGGCTTAGGGAATTTCTCATAAGCTACTAAACGGTTGAAGCTCCTGTTCAAAAATGATTCTCCGAAATCAACTTCTGTCACCTTAGTGATACATTTTGGGATAGCACCTAAAGTTTAAAGCAGAAATTGGGGCACTTTTGAAATTTTCATTTTTGACCAAAATCGACAGGTCCGGGGCTTAGGGAATTTCTCATATGCCACAAAACGGTTGAAGCTCCTGTTCAAAAATGATGCTCCAAAATCAACTTCTGTCACCTTAGTGATACATTTTGGGATAGTACCTAAAGTTTAAAGCAGAAATTGGAGCACTTTTGAAATTTCCATTTTTGACCAAAATCGACAGGTCTGGGGCTTAGGGAATTTCTCATATGCCACTAAACGGTTGAAGCTCCTGTTCAAAAATGATGATCCGAAATCAACTTCTGTCACCTTAGTGATACATTTTGGGATAGCACCTAAAGTTTAAAGCAGAAATTGTGGCACTTTTGAAATTTTCATTTTTGACCAAAATCGACAGGTCCGGGGCTTAGGGAATTTCTCATATGCCACTAAACGATTGAAGCTACTGTTCAAAAATGATGCTCCGAAATCAACTTCTGTCACCTTAGTGATACATTTTGGGATAGCACCTAAAGTTTAAAGCAGAAATTGTGGCACTTTTGAAATTTTCATTTTTGACCAAAATCGACAGGTCCGGGGCTTAGGGAATTTCTCATATGCCACAAAACGGTTGAAGCTCCTGTTAAAAAATGATGCTCCAAAATCAACTTCTGTCACCTTAGTGATACATTTTGGGATAGTATCTAAAGTTTAAAGTAGAAATTGGGGCACTTTTGAAATTTTTATTTTTGACCAAAATTGACAGGTCCGGGGCTTAGGGAATTTCTCATATGCCACTAAACGGTTGAAGCTCCTGTTCAAAAATTATGCTCCGAAATCAACTTCTGTCACCGTAGTGATACATTTTGGGATAGTACCTAAAGTTTAAAGCAGAAATTGGGGCACTTTTGAAATTTTCATTTTTGACCAAAATTGACAGGTCCGGGGCTTAAGGTATTTCTCATATGCCACTAAACGGTTGAAGCTCCTGTTCAAAAATGATGATCCGAAATCAATTTCTGTCACCGTAGTGATACATTTTGGGATAGTACCTAAAGTTTAAAGCAGAAATTGGGGCACATTTGACATTTTCATTTTTGACCAAAATCGACAGGTCCGGGGCTTAGGGAATTTCTCATATGCCACAAAACGGTTGAAGCTCCTGTTCAAAAATGATGCTCCAAAATCAACTTCTGTCACCTTAGTGATACATTTTGGGATAGCACCTAAAGTTTAAAGCAAAAATTGTGGCACTTTTGAAATTTTAATTTTTGACCAAAATCGACAGGTCCGGGGCTTAGGGAATGAGAAATATGCCACTAAACGGTTGAAGCTCCTGTTCAAAAATTATGCTCCGAAATCAACTTCTGTCACCTTAGTGATACATTTTGGGATAGTACCTAAAGTTTAAAGCAGAAATTGGAGCACTTTTGAAATTTCCATTTTTGACCAAAATCGACAGGTCCGGGGCTTAGGGAATTTCTCATATGCCACTAAACGGTTGAAGCTCCTGTTCAAAAATGATGCTCCAAAATCAACTTCTGTCACCTTAGTGATACATTTTGGGAAAGTACCTAAAGTTTAAAGCAGAAATTGAGGCACTTTTGAAATTTTCATTTTTGACCAAAATCGACAGGTTCGGGGCTTAGGGAATTTCTCATATGCCACTAAACGGTTGAAGCTCATGTTCAAAAATGAGAATCCGAAATCAACTTCTGTCACCTTAGTGATTTTGGGATAGTACCTAAAGTTTAAAGCAGAAATTGTGGCACTTTTGAAATTTTCATTTTTGACCAAAATCGACAGTTCCGGGGCTTAGGGAATTTCTCATATGCCACTAAACGGTTGAAGCTCATGTTCAAAAATGAGAATCCGAAATCAACTTCTGTCACCTTAGTGATACATTTTGGGATAGTACCTAAAGCTTAAAGCAGAAATTGGTGCACTTTTGACATTTTCATTTTTGACCAAAATCGACAGGTCCGGGGCTTAGGGAATTTCTCATATGCCACAAAACGGTTGAAGCTCCTGTTCAAAAATGATGCTCCAAAATCAACTTCTGTCACCTTAGTGATACATTTTGGGATAGTACCTAAAGTTTAAAGCAGAAATTGGGGCACTTTTGAAATTTTCATTTTTGACCAAAATTGACTGGTCCGGGGCTTAGGGAATTTCTCATATGCCACAAAACGGTTGAAGCTCCTGATCAAAAATGATGCTCCAAAATCAACTTCTGTCACCTTAGTGATACATTTTGGGATAGTACCTAAAGTTTTAAGCAGAAATTGGGGCACTTTTGAAATTTTCATTTTTGACCAAAATTGACTGGTCCGGGGCTTAGGGAATTTCTCATAAGCTACTAAACGGTTGAAGCTCCTGTTCAAAAATGATGCTCCGAAATCAACTTCTGTCACCTTAGTGATACATTTTGGGATAGCACCTAAAGTTTAAAGCAGAAATTGGGCACTTTTGAAATTTTCATTTTTGACCAAAATCGACAGGTCCGGGGCTTAGGGAATTTCTCATATGCCACAAAACGGTTGAAGCTCCTGTTCAAAAATGATGCTCCAAAATCAACTTCTGTCACCTTAGTGATACATTTTGGGATAGTACCTAAAGTTTAAAGCAGAAATTGGAGCACTTTTGAAATTTCCATTTTTGACCAAAATCGACAGGTCCGGGGCTTAGGGAATTTCTCATATGCCACTAAACGGTTGAAGCTCCTGTTCAAAAATTATGCTCCGAAATCAACTTCTGTCACCTTAGTGATACATTTTGGGATAGTACCTAAAGTTTAAAGCAGAAATTGGGGCACTTTTGAAATTTTCATTTTTGACCAAAATCGACAGGTCCGGGGCTTAGGGAATTTCTCATATGCCACTAAACGATTGAAGCTACTGTTCAAAAATGATGCTCCGAAATCAACTTCTGTCACCTTAGTGATACATTTTGGGATAGCACCTAAAGTTTAAAGCAGAAATTGTGGCACTTTTGAAATTTTCATTTTTGACCAAAATCGACAGGTCCGGGGCTTAGGGGATTTCTCATATGCCACTAAACGATTGAAGCTACTGTTCAAAAATGATGCTCCGAAATCAACTTCTGTCACCTTAGTGATACATTTTGGGATAGCACCTAAAGTTTAAAGCAGAAATTGTGGCACTTTTGAAATTTTCATTTTTGACCAAAATCGACAGGTCCGGGGCTTAGGGAATTTCTCATATGCCACAAAACGGTTGAAGCTCCTGTTAAAAAATGATGCTCCAAAATCAACTTCTGTCACCTTAGTGATACATTTTGGGATAGTATCTAAAGTTTAAAGCAGAAATTGGGGCACTTTTGAAATTTTTATTTTTGACCAAAATTGACAGGTCCGGGGCTTAGGGAATTTCTCATATGCCACTAAACGGTTGAAGCTCCTGTTCAAAAATTATGCTCCGAAATCAACTTCTGTCACCGTAGTGATACATTTTGGGATAGTACCTAAAGTTTAAAGCAGAAATTGGGGCACTTTTGAAATTTTCATTTTTGACCAAAATTGACAGGTCCGGGGCTTAAGGTATTTCTCATATGCCACTAAACGGTTGAAGCTCCTGTTCAAAAATGATGATCCGAAATCAATTTCTGTCACCGTAGTGATACATTTTGGGATAGTACCTAAAGTTTAATTCAGAAATTGGGGCACTTTTGACATTTTCATTTTTGACCAAAATCGACAGGTCCGGGGCTTAGGGAATTTCTCATATGCCACAAAACGGTTGAAGCTCCTGTTCAAAAATGATGCTCCAAAATCAACTTCTGTCACCTTAGTGATACATTTTGGGATAGTATCTAAAGTTTAAAGCAGAAATTGGGGCACTTTTGAAATTTTCATTTTTGACCAAAATTGACAGGTCCGGGGCTTAGGGAATTTCTCATATGCCACTAAACGGTTGAAGCTCCTGTTCAAAAATTATGCTCCGAAATCAACTTCTGTCACCGTAGTGATACATTTTGGGATAGTACCTAAAGTTTAAAGCAGAAATTGGGGCACTTTTGAAATTTTCATTTTTGACCAAAATTGACAGGTCCGGGGCTTAAGGTATTTCTCATATGCCACTAAACGGTTGAAGCTCCTGTTCAAAAATGATGATCCAAAATCAATTTCTGTCACCGTAGTGATACATTTTGGGATAGTACCTAAAGTTTAAAGCAGAAATTGGGGCACTTTTGACATTTTCATTTTTGACCAAAATCGACAGGTCCGGGGCTTAGGGAATTTCTCATATGCCACAAAACGGTTGAAGCTCCTGTTCAAAAATGATGCTCCAAAATCAACTTCTGTCACCTTAGTGATACATTTTGGGATAGTACCTAAAGTTTAAAGCAGAAATTGGGGCACTTTTGAAATTTTCATTTTTGACCAAAATTGACAGGTCCGGGGCTTAGGGAATTTCTCATATGCCACTAAACGGTTGAAGCTCCTGTTCAAAAATTATGCTCCGAAATCAACTTCTGTCACCTTAGTGATACATTTTAGGATAGTACCTAAAGTTTAAAGCAGAAATTGGGGCACTTTTGAAATTTTCATTTTTGACCAAAATTGACAGGTCCGGGGCTTAAGGTATTTCTCATATGCCACTAAACGGTTGAAGCTCCTGTTCAAAAATAATTATCCGAAATCAACTTCTGTCACCTTAGTGATACATTTTAGGATAGTACCTAAAGTTTAAAGCAGAAATTGGGGCACTTTTGACATTTTCATTTTTGACCAAAATCGACAGGTCCGGGGCTTAGGGAATTTCTCATATGCCACAAAACGGTTGAAGCTCCTGTTCAAAAATGATGCTCCAAAATCAACTTCTGTCACCTTAGTGATACATTTTGGGATAGTACCTAAAGTTTAAAGCAGAAATTGGGGCACTTTTGAAATTTTCATTTTTGACCAAAATTGACAGGTCCGGGGCTTAGGGAATTTCTCATATGCCACTAAACGGTTGAAGCTCCTGTTCAAAAATTATGCTCCGAAATCAACTTCTGTCACCTTAGTGATACATTTTAGGATAGTACCTAAAGTTTAAAGCAGAAATTGGGGCACTTTTGAAATTTTCATTTTTGACCAAAATTGACAGGTCCGGGGCTTAAGGTATTTCTCATATGCCACTAAACGGTTGAAGCTCCTGTTCAAAAATGATTATCCGAAATCAACTTCTGTCACCTTAGTGATACATTTTAGGATAGTACCTAAAGTTTAAAGCAGAAATTGGGGCACTTTTGACATTTTCATTTTTGACCAAAATCGACAGGTCCGGGGCTTAGGGAATTTCTCATATGCCACAAAACGGTTGAAGCTCCTGTTCAAAAATGATGCTCCAAAATCAACTTCTATCACCTTAGTGATACATTTTGGGATAGTACCTAAAGTTTAAAGCAGAAATTGGAGCACTTTTAAAATTTCCATTTTTGACCAAAATCGACAGGTCCGGGGCTTAGGGAATTTCTCATATGCCACTAAACGGTTGAAGCTCCTGTTCAAAAATTATGCTCCGAAATCAACTTCTGTCACCTTAGTGATACATTTTGGGATAGTACCTAAAGTTTAAAGCAGAAATTGGGGCACTTTTGAAATTTTCATTTTTGACCAAAATCGACAGGTCCGGGGCTTAGGGAATTTCTCATATGCCACTAAACGATTGAAGCTACTGTTCAAAAATGATGCTCCGAAATCAACTTCTGTCACCTTAGTGATACATTTTGGGATAGCACCTAAAGTTTAAAGCAGAAATTGTGGCACTTTTGAAATTTTCATTTTTGACCAAAATCGACAGGTCCGGGGCTTAGGGGATTTCTCATATGCCACTAAACGATTGAAGCTACTGTTCAAAAATGATGCTCCGAAATCAACTTCTGTCACCTTAGTGATACATTTTGGGATAGCACCTAAAGTTTAAAGCAGAAATTGTGGCACTTTTGAAATTTTCATTTTTGACCAAAATCGACAGGTCCGGGGCTTAGGGAATTTCTCATATGCCACAAAACGGTTGAAGCTCCTGTTAAAAAATGATGATCCAAAATCAACTTCTGTCACCTTAGTGATACATTTTGGGATAGTATCTAAAGTTTAAAGCAGAAATTGGGGCACTTTTGAAATTTTTATTTTTGACCAAAATTGATAGGTCCGGGGCTTAAGGTATTTCTCATATGCCACTAAACGGTTGAAGCTCCTGTTCAAAAATTATGCTCCGAAATCAACTTCTGTCACCGTAGTGATACATTTTGGGATAGTACCTAAAGTTTAAAGCAGAAATTGGGGCACTTTTGAAATTTTAATTTTTGACCAAAATTGACAGGTTCGGGGCTTAAGGTATTTCTCATATGCCACTAAACGGTTGAAGCTCCTGTTCAAAAATGATGATCCGAAATCAATTTCTGTCACCGTAGTGATATATTTTGGGATAGTACCTAAAGTTTAATTCAGAAATTGGGGCACTTTTGACATTTTCATTTTTGACCAAAATCGACAGGTCCGGGGCTTAGGGAATTTCTCATATGCCACAAAACGGTTGAAGCTCCTGTTCAAAAATGATGCTCCAAAATCAACTTCTGTCACCTTAGTGATACATTTTGGGATAGTATCTAAAGTTTAAAGCAGAAATTGGGGCACTTTTGAAATTTTCATTTTTGACCAAAATTGACAGGTCCGGGGCTTAGGGAATTTCTCATATGCCACTAAACGGTTGAAGCTCCTGTTCAAAAATTATGCTCCGAAATCAACTTCTGTCACCGTAGTGATACATTTTGGGATAGTACCTAAAGTTTAAAGCAGAAATTGGGGCACTTTTGAAATTTTCATTTTTGACCAAAATTGACAGGTCCGGGGCTTAAGGTATTTCTCATATGCCACTAAACGGTTGAAGCTCCTGTTCAAAAATGATGATCCAAAATCAATTTCTGTCACCGTAGTGATACATTTTGGGATAGTACCTAAAGTTTAAAGCAGAAATTGGGGCACTTTTGACATTTTCATTTTTGACCAAAATCGACAGGTCCGGGGCTTAGGGAATTTCTCATATGCCACAAAACGGTTGAAGCTCCTGTTCAAAAATGATGCTCCAAAATCAACTTCTGTCACCTTAGTGATACATTTTGGGATAGTACCTAAAGTTTAAAGCAGAAATTGGGGCACTTTTGAAATTTTCATTTTTGACCAAAATTGACAGGTCCGGGGCTTAGGGAATTTCTCATATGCCACTAAACGGTTGAAGCTCCTGTTCAAAAATTATGCTCCGAAATCAACTTCTGTCACCTTAGTGATACATTTTAGGATAGTACCTAAAGTTTAAAGCAGAAATTGGGGCACTTTTGAAATTTTCATTTTTGACCAAAATTGACAGGTCCGGGGCTTAAGGTATTTCTCATATGCCACTAAACGGTTGAAGCTCCTGTTCAAAAATGATTATCCGAAATCAACTTCTGTCACCTTAGTGATACATTTTAGGATAGTACCTAAAGTTTAAAGCAGAAATAGGGGCACTTTTGACATTTTCATTTTTGACCAAAATCGACAGGTCCGGGGCTTAGGGAATTTCTCATATGCCACAAAACGGTTGAAGCTCCTGTTCAAAAATGATGCTCCAAAATCAACTTCTGTCACCTTAGTGATACATTTTGGGATAGTACCTAAAGTTTAAAGCAGAAATTGGGGCACTTTTGAAATTTTCATTTTTGACCAAAATTGACAGGTCCGGGGCTTAGGGAATTTCTCATATGCCACTAAACGGTTGAAGCTCCTGTTCAAAAATTATGCTCCGAAATCAACTTCTGTCACCTTAGTGATACATTTTAGGATAGTACCTAAAGTTTAAAGCAGAAATTGGGGCACTTTTGAAATTTTCATTTTTGACCAAAATTGACAGGTCCGGGGCTTAAGGTATTTCTCATATGCCACTAAACGGTTGAAGCTCCTGTTCAAAAATGATTATCCGAAATCAACTTCTGTCACCTTAGTGATACATTTTAGGATAGTACCTAAAGTTTAAAGCAGAAATTGGGGCACTTTTGAAATTTTCATTTTTGACCAAAATCGACAGGTCCGGGGCTTAGGGAATTTCTCATATGCCACTAAACGATTGAAGCTACTGTTCAAAAATGATGCTCCGAAATCAACTTCTGTCACCTTAGTGATACATTTTGGGATAGCACCTAAAGTTTAAAGCAGAAATTGTGGCACTTTTGAAATTTTCATTTTTGACCAAAATCGACAGGTCCGGGGCTTAGGGGATTTCTCATATGCCACTAAACGATTGAAGCTACTGTTCAAAAATGATGCTCCGAAATCAACTTCTGTCACCTTAGTGATACATTTTGGGATAGCACCTAAAGTTTAAAGCAGAAATTGTGGCACTTTTGAAATTTTCATTTTTGACCAAAATCGACAGGTCCGGGGCTTAGGGAATTTCTCATATGCCACAAAACGGTTGAAGCTCCTGTTAAAAAATGATGATCCAAAATCAACTTCTGTCACCTTAGTGATACATTTTGGGATAGTATCTAAAGTTTAAAGCAGAAATTGGGGCACTTTTGAAATTTTTATTTTTGACCAAAATTGACAGGTCCGGGGCTTAAGGTATTTCTCATATGCCACTAAACGGTTGAAGCTCCTGTTCAAAAATTATGCTCCGAAATCAACTTCTGTCACCGTAGTGATACATTTTGGGATAGTACCTAAAGTTCAAAGCAGAAATTGGGGCACTTTTGAAATTTTAATTTTTGACCAAAATTGACAGGTCCGGGGCTTAAGGTATTTCTCATATGCCACTAAACGGTTGAAGCTCCTGTTCAAAAATGATGATCCGAAATCAATTTCTGTCACCGTAGTGATATATTTTGGGATAGTACCTAAAGTTTAATTCAGAAATTGGGGCACTTTTGACATTTTCATTTTTGACCAAAATCGACAGGTCCGGGGCTTAGGGAATTTCTCATATGCCACAAAACGGTTGAAGCTCCTGTTCAAAAATGATGCTCCAAAATCAACTTCTGTCACCTTAGTGATACATTTTGGGATAGTATCTAAAGTTTAAAGCAGAAATTGGGGCA
Organism: Pseudophryne corroboree; assembly: GCF_028390025.1. NCBI lineage: Eukaryota > Metazoa > Chordata > Amphibia > Anura > Myobatrachidae > Pseudophryne > Pseudophryne corroboree. Next base: position 197,105 of record NW_026970191.1, on the reverse strand, counting down.
CTTTTGAAATTTTCATTTTTGACCAAAATTGACAGGTCCGGGGCTTAGGGAATTTCTCATATGCCACTAAACGGTTGAAGCTCCTGTTCAAAAATTATGCTCCGAAATCAACTTCTGTCACCGTAGTGATACATTTTGGGATAGTACCTAAAGTTTAAAGCAGAAATTGGGGCACTTTTGAAATTTTCATTTTTGACCAAAATTGACAGGTCCGGGGCTTAAGGTATTTCTCATATGCCACTAAACGGTTGAAGCTCCTGTTCAAAAATGATGATCCAAAATCAATTTCTGTCACCGTAGTGATACATTTTGGGATAGTACCTAAAGTTTAAAGCAGAAATTGGGGCACTTTTGACATTTTCATTTTTGACCAAAATCGACAGGTCCGGGGCTTAGGGAATTTCTCATATGCCACAAAACGGTTGAAGCTCCTGTTCAAAAATGATGCTCCAAAATCAACTTCTGTCACCTTAGTGATACATTTTGGGATAGTACCTAAAGTTTAAAGCAGAAATTGGGGCACTTTTGAAATTTTCATTTTTGACCAAAATTGACAGGTCCGGGGCTTAGGGAATTTCTCATATGCCACTAAACGGTTGAAGCTCCTGTTCAAAAATTATGCTCCGAAATCAACTTCTGTCACCTTAGTGATACATTTTAGGATAGTACCTAAAGTTTAAAGCAGAAATTGGGGCACTTTTGAAATTTTCATTTTTGACCAAAATTGACAGGTCCGGGGCTTAAGGTATTTCTCATATGCCACTAAATGGTTGAAGCTCCTGTTAAAAAATGATGATCCAAAATCAACTTCTGTCACCTTAGTGATACATTTTGGGATAGTATCTAAAGTTTAAAGCAGAAATTGGGGCACTTTTGAAATTTTTATTTTTGACCAAAATTGACAGGTCCGGGGCTTAAGGTATTTCTCATATGCCACTAAACGGTTGAAGCTCCTGTTCAAAAATTATGCTCCGAAATCAACTTCTGTCACCGTAGTGATACATTTTGGGATAGTACCTAAAGTTCAAAGCAGAAATTGGGGCACTTTTGAAATTTTAATTTTTGACCAAAATTGACAGGTCCGGGGCTTAAGGTATTTCTCATATGCCACTAAACGGTTGAAGCTCCTGTTCAAAAATGATGATCCGAAATCAATTTCTGTCACCGTAGTGATATATTTTGGGATAGTACCTAAAGTTTAATTCAGAAATTGGGGCACTTTTGACATTTTCATTTTTGACCAAAATCGACAGGTCCGGGGCTTAGGGAATTTCTCATATGCCACAAAACGGTTGAAGCTCCTGTTCAAAAATGATGCTCCAAAATCAACTTCTGTCACCTTAGTGATACATTTTGGGATAGTATCTAAAGTTTAAAGCAGAAATTGGGGCACTTTTGAAATTTTCATTTTTGACCAAAATTGACAGGTCCGGGGCTTAGGGAATTTCTCATATGCCACTAAACGGTTGAAGCTCCTGTTCAAAAATTATGCTCCGAAATCAACTTCTGTCACCGTAGTGATACATTTTGGGATAGTACCTAAAGTTTAAAGCAGAAATTGGGGCACTTTTGAAATTTTCATTTTTGACCAAAATTGACAGGTCCGGGGCTTAAGGTATTTCTCATATGCCACTAAATGGTTGAAGCTCCTGTTCAAAAATGATTATCCGAAATCAACTTCTGTCACCTTAGTGATACATTTTAGGATAGTACCTAAAGTTTAAAGCAGAAATAGGGGCACTTTTGACATTTTCATTTTTGACCAAAATCGACAGGTCCGGGGCTTAGGGAATTTCTCATATGCCACAAAACGGTTGAAGCTCCTGTTCAAAAATGATGCTCCAAAATCAACTTCTGTCACCTTAGTGATACATTTTGGGATAGTACCTAAAGTTTAAAGCAGAAATTGGGGCACTTTTGAAATTTTCATTTTTGACCAAAATTGACAGGTCCGGGGCTTAGGGAATTTCTCATATGCCACTAAACGGTTGAAGCTCCTGTTCAAAAATTATGCTCCGAAATCAACTTCTGTCACCTTAGTGATACATTTTAGGATAGTACCTAAAGTTTAAAGCAGAAATTGGGGCACTTTTGAAATTTTCATTTTTGACCAAAATTGACAGGTCCGGGGCTTAAGGTATTTCTCATATGCCACTAAACGGTTGAAGCTCCTGTTCAAAAATGATTATCCGAAATCAACTTCTGTCACCTTAGTGATACATTTTAGGATAGTACCTAAAGTTTAAAGCAGAAATTGGGGCACTTTTGACATTTTCATTTTTGACCAAAATCGACAGGTCCGGGGCTTAGGGAATTTCTCATATGCCACTAAACGGTTGAAAAATGATGCTCCGAAATCAACTTCTGTCACCTTTGTGATACATTTTGGGATAGTACCTAAAGTTTAAAGCAGAAATTGGAGCACTTTTGAAATTTCCATTTTTGACCAAAATCGACAGGTCCGGGGCTTAGGGAATTTCTCATATGCCACTAAACGGTTGAAGCTCCTGTTCAAAAATGATGCTCCAAAATCAACTTCTGTCACCTTAGTGATACATTTTGGGATAGTACCTAAAGTTTAAAGCAGAAATTGGGGCACTTTTGAAATTTTCATTTTTGACCAAAATTGACAGGTCCGGGACTTAGGGAATTTCTCATATGCCACTAAACGGTTGAAGCTCCTGTTCAAAAATTATGCTCCGAAATCAACTTCTGTCACCGTAGTGATACATTTTGGGATAGTACCTAAAGTTTAAAGCAGAAATTGGGGCACTTTTGAAATTTTCATTTTTGACCAAAATCGACAGGTCCGGGGCTTAAGGTATTTCTCATATGCCACTAAACGGTTGAAGCTCCTGTTCAAAAATGATGATCCGAAATCAATTTCTGTCACCTTAGTGATACATTTTGGGATAATACCTAAAGTTCAAAGCAGAAATTGGGGCACTTTTGAAATTTTAATTTTTGACCAAAATCGACAGGTTCGGGGCTTAGGGAATTTCTCATATGCCACTAAACGGTTGAAGCTCATGTTCAAAAATGAGAATCCGAAATCAACTTCTGTCACCTTAGTAATACATTTTGGGATAGTACCTAAAGTTTAAAGCAGAAATTGGGGCACTTTTGAAATTTTCATTTTTGACCAAAATTGACAGGTCCGGGGCTTAAGGTATTTCTCATATGCCACTAAACGGTTGAAGCTCCTGTTCAAAAATGATGATCCGAAATCAATTTTTGTCACCTTAGTGATTTTGGGATAGTACCTAAAGTTTAAAGCAGAAATTGTGGCACTTTTGAAATTTTCATTTTTGACCAAAATCGACAGTTCCGGGGCTTAGGGAATTTCTCATATGCCACTAAACGGTTGAAGCTCCTGTTCTAAAATGATGATCCAAAATCAACTTCTGTCACCTTAGTAATACATTTTGGGATAGTACCTAAAGTTTAAAGCAGAAATTGGGGCACTTTTGACATTTTCATTTTTGACCAAAATCGACAGGTCCGGGGCTTAGGGAATTTCTCATATGCCACTAAACGGTTGAAGCTCATGTTCAAAAATGAGAATCTGAAATCAACTTCTGTCACCTTAGTGATACATTTTGGGATAGTACCTAAAGCTTAAAGCAGAAATTGGTGCACTTTTGACATTTTCATTTTTGACCAAAATCGACAGGTCCGGGGCTTAGGGAATTTCTCATATGCCACAAAACGGTTGAAGCTCCTGTTCAAAAATGATGCTCCAAAATCAACTTCTGTCACCTTAGTGATACATTTTGGGATAGTACCTAAAGTTTAAAGCAGAAATTGGGGCACTTTTGAAATTTTCATTTTTGACCAAAATCGACAGGTCCGGGGCTTAGGGAATTTCTCATATGCCACTAAACGGTTGAAGCTCCTGTTCAAAAATGATGCTCCAAAATCAACTTCTGTCACCTTAGTGATACATTTTGGGATAGTACCTAAAGTTTAAAGCAGAAATTGGGGCACTTTTGAAATTTTCATTTTTGACCAAAATTGACAGGTCCGGGACTTAGGGAATTTCTCATATGCCACTAAACGGTTGAAGCTCCTGTTCAAAAATTATGCTCCGAAATCAACTTCTGTCACCGTAGTGATACATTTTGGGATAGTACCTAAAGTTTAAAGCAGAAATTGGGGCACTTTTGAAATTTTCATTTTTGACCAAAATCGACAGGTCCGGGGCTTAAGGTATTTCTCATATGCCACTAAACGGTTGAAGCTCCTGTTCAAAAATGATGATCCGAAATCAATTTCTGTCACCTTAGTGATACATTTTGGGATAATACCTAAAGTTCAAAGCAGAAATTGGGGCACTTTTGAAATTTTAATTTTTGACCAAAATCGACAGGTTCGGGGCTTAGGGAATTTCTCATATGCCACTAAACGGTTGAAGCTCATGTTCAAAAATGAGAATCCGAAATCAACTTCTGTCACCTTAGTAATACATTTTGGGATAGTACCTAAAGTTTAAAGCAGAAATTGGGGCACTTTTGAAATTTTCATTTTTGACCAAAATTGACAGGTCCGGGGCTTAAGGTATTTCTCATATGCCACTAAACGGTTGAAGCTCCTGTTCAAAAATGATGATCCGAAATCAATTTTTGTCACCTTAGTGATTTTGGGATAGTACCTAAAGTTTAAAGCAGAAATTGTGGCACTTTTGAAATTTTCATTTTTGACCAAAATCGACAGTTCCGGGGCTTAGGGAATTTCTCATATGCCACTAAACGGTTGAAGCTCCTGTTCTAAAATGATGATCCAAAATCAACTTCTGTCACCTTAGTAATACATTTTGGGATAGTACCTAAAGTTTAAAGCAGAAATTGGGGCACTTTTGACATTTTCATTTTTGACCAAAATCGACAGGTCCGGGGCTTAGGGAATTTCTCATATGCCACTAAACGGTTGAAGCTCATGTTCAAAAATGAGAATCCGAAATCAACTTCTGTCACCTTAGTGATACATTTTGGGATAGTACCTAAAGCTTAAAGCAGAAATTGGTGCACTTTTGACATTTTCATTTTTGACCAAAATCGACAGGTCCGGGGCTTAGGGAATTTCTCATATGCCACAAAACGGTTGAAGCTCCTGTTCAAAAATGATGCTCCAAAATCAACTTCTGTCACCTTAGTGATACATTTTGGGATAGTACCTAAAGTTTAAAGCAGAAATTGGGGCACTTTTGAAATTTTCATTTTTGACCAAAATCGACAGGTCCGGGGCTTAGGGAATTTCTCATATGCCACTAAACGGTTGAAGCTCCTGTTCAAAAATGATGCTCCAAAATCAACTTCTGTCACCTTAGTGATACATTTTGGGATAGCACCTAAAGTTTAAAGCAGAAATTGTGGCACTTTGAAATTTTCATTTTTGACCAAAATCGACAGGTCCGGGGCTTAGGGAATTTCTCATATGCCACTAAACGGTTGAAGCTCCTGTTCAAAAATGATGCTCCGAAATCAACTTCTGTCACCTTAGTGATACATTTTGGGATAGTACCTAAAGTTTAAAGCAGAAATTGGTGCACTTTTGACATTTTCATTTTTGACCAAAATCGACAGGTCCGGGGCTTAGGGAATTTCTCATAAGCCACTAAACGGTTGAAGCTCCTGTTCAAAAATGATGCTCCAAAATCAACTTCTGTCACCTTAGTGATACATTTTGGGATAGTACCTAAAGTTTAAAGCAGAAATTGGAGCACTTTTAAAATTTCCATTTTTGACCAAAATCGACAGGTCCGGGGCTTAGGGAATTTCTCATATGCCACTAAACGGTTGAAGCTCCTGTTCAAAAATGATGCTCCAAAATCAACTTCTGTCACCTTAGTGATACAATTTGGGATAGCACCTAAAGTTTAAAGCAGAAATTGTGGCACTTTTGAAATTTTCATTTTTGACCAAAATCGACAGGTCCGGGGCTTAGGGAATTTCTCATATGCCACTAAACGGTTGAAGCTCATGTTCAAAAATGAGAATCCGAAATCAACTTCTGTCACCTTAGTGATACATTTTGGGATAGTACCTAAAGCTTAAAGCAGAAATTGGTGCACTTTTGACATTTTCATTTTTGACCAAAATCGACAGGTCCGGGGCTTAGGAAATTTCTCATATGCCACAAAACGGTTGAAGCTCCTGTTCAAAAATGATGCTCCAAAATCAACTTCTGTCACCTTAGTGATACATTTTGGGATAGTACCTAAAGTTTAAAGCAGAAATTGGGGCACTTTTGAAATTTTCATTTTTGACCAAAATCGACAGGTCCGGGGCTTAGGGAATTTCTCATATGCCACTAAACGGTTGAAGCTCCTGTTCAAAAATGATGCTCCAAAATCAACTTCTGTCACCTTAGTGATACATTTTGGGATAGCACCTAAAGTTTAAAGCAGAAATTGTGGCACTTTGAAATTTTCATTTTTGACCAAAATCGACAGGTCCGGGGCTTAGGGAATTTCTCATATGCCACTAAACGGTTGAAGCTCCTGTTCAAAAATGATGCTCCGAAATCAACTTCTGTCACCTTAGTGATACATTTTGGGATAGTACCTAAAGTTTAAAGCAGAAATTGGGGCACTTTTGAAATTTTCATTTTTGACCAAAATTGACAGGTCCGGGGCTTAGGGAATTTCTCATATGCCACTAAACGGTTGAAGCTCCTGTTCAAAAATGATGCTCCGAAATCAACTTCTGTCACCTTAGTGATACATTTTAGGATAGTACCTAAAGTTTAAAGCAGAAATTGGGGCACTTTTGAAATTTTCATTTTTGACCAAAATTGACAGGTCCGGGGCTTAAGGTATTTCTCATATGCCACTAAACGGTTGAAGCTCCTGTTCAAAAATGATTATCCGAAATCAACTTCTGTCACCTTAGTGATACATTTTAGGATAGTACCTAAAGTTTAAAGCAGAAATTGGGGCACTTTTGACATTTTTATTTTTGACCAAAATCGACAGGTCCGGGGCTTAGGGAATTTCTCATATGCCACAAAACGGTTGAAGCTCCTGTTCAAAAATGATGCTCCGAAATCAACTTCTGTCACCTTTGTGATACATTTTGGGATAGTACCTAAAGTTTAAAGCAGAAATTGGAGCACTTTTGAAATTTCCATTTTTGACCAAAATCGACAGGTCCGGGGCTTAGGGAATTTCTCATATGCCACTAAACGGTTGAAGCTCCTGTTCAAAAATTATGCTCCAAAATCAACTTCTGTCACCTTAGTGATACATTTTGGGATAGTACCTAAAGTTTAAAGCAGAAATTGGGGCACTTTTGAAATTTTTATTCTTGACCAAAATCGACAGGTCCGGGTCTTAGGGTATTTCTCATATGCCACTAAACGGTTGAAGCTCCTGTTCAAAAATGATGCTCCAAAATCAACTTCTGTCACCTTAGTGATACATTTTGGGATAGTACCTAAAGTTTAAAGCAGAAATTGTGGCACTTTTGAAATTTTCATTTTTGACCAAAATCGACAGTTCCGGGGCTTAGGGAATTTCTCATATGCCACTAAACGGTTGAAGCTCCTGTTCTAAAATGATGATCCAAAATCAACTTCTGTCACCTTAGTAATACATTTTGGGATAGTACCTAAAGTTTAAAGCAGAAATTGGGGCACTTTTGACATTTTCATTTTTGACCAAAATCGACAGTTCCGGGGCTTAGGGAATTTCTCATATGCCACTAAACGGTTGAAGCTCCTGTTCTAAAATGATGATCCAAAATCAACTTCTGTCACCTTAGTAATACATTTTGGGATAGTACCTAAAGTTTAAAGCAGATATTGGGGCACTTTTGACATTTTCATTTTTGACCAAAATCGACAGGTCCGGGGCTTAGGGTATTTCTCATATGTCACAAAACGGTTGAAGCTCCTGTTCAAAAATGATGATCCGAAATCAACTTCTGTCACCTTAGTGATACATTTTGGGATAGTACCTAAAGTTCAAAGCAGAAATTGGGGCACTTTTGAAATTTTCATTTTTGACCAAAATCGACAGGTCCGGGGCTTAGGGAATTTCTCATATGCCACTAAACGGTTGAAGCTCATGTTCAAAAATGAGAATCCGAAATCAACTTCTGTCACCTTAGTGATACATTTTGGGATAGTACCTAAAGCTTAAAGCAGAAATTGTTGCACTTTTGACATTTTCATTTTTGACCAAAATCGACAGGTCCGGGGCTTAGGGAATTTCTCATATGCCACAAAACGGTTGAAGCTCCTGTTCAAAAATGATGCTCCAAAATCAACTTCTGTCACCTTAGTGATACATTTTGGGATAGTACCTAAAGTTTAAAGCAGAAATTGGGGCACTTTTGAAATTTTCATTTTTGACCAAAATCGACAGGTCCGGGGCTTAGGGAATTTCTCATATGCCACTAAACGGTTGAAGCTCCTGTTCAAAAATGATGCTCCAAAATCAACTTCTGTCACCTTAGTGATACATTTTGGGATAGCACCTAAAGTTTAAAGCAGAAATTGTGGCACTTTGAAATTTTCATTTTTGACCAAAATCGACAGGTCCGGGGCTTAGGGAATTTCTCATATGCCACTAAACGGTTGAAGCTCCTGTTCAAAAATTATGCTCCGAAATCAACTTCTGTCACCTTAGTGATACATTTTGGGATAGTACCTAAAGTTTAAAGCAGAAATTGGTGCACTTTTGACATTTTCATTTTTGACCAAAATCGACAGGTCCGGGGCTTAGGGAATTTCTCATAAGCCACTAAACGGTTGAAGCTCCTGTTCAAAAATGATGCTCCAAAATCATCTTCTGTCACCTTAGTGATACATTTTGGGATAGTACCTAAAGTTTAAAGCAGAAATTGGAGCACTTTTAAAATTTCCATTTTTGACCAAAATCGACAGGTCCGGGGCTTAGGGAATTTCTCATATGCCACTAAACGGTTGAAGCTCCTGTTCAAAAATGATGCTCCAAAATCAACTTCTGTCACCTTAGTGATACATTTTGGGATAGCACCTAAAGTTTAAAGCAGAAATTGTGGCACTTTGAAATTTTCATTTTTGACCAAAATCGACAGGTCCGGGGCTTAGGGAATTTCTCATATGCCACTAAACGGTTGAAGCTCCTGTTCAAAAATGATGCTCCGAAATCAACTTCTGTCACCTTAGTGATACATTTTAGGATAGTACCTAAAGTTTAAAGCAGAAATTGGGGCACTTTTGAAATTTTCATTTTTGACCAAAATTGACAGGTCCGGGGCTTAAGGTATTTCTCATATGCCACTAAACGGTTGAAGCTCCTGTTCAAAAATGATTATCCGAAATCAACTTCTGTCACCTTAGTGATACATTTTAGGATAGTACCTAAAGTTTAAAGCAGAAATTGGGGCACTTTTGACATTTTTATTTTTGACCAAAATCGACAGGTCCGGGGCTTAGGGAATTTCTCATATGCCACAAAACGGTTGAAGCTCCTGTTCAAAAATGATGCTCCGAAATCAACTTCTGTCACCTTTGTGATACATTTTGGGATAGTACCTAAAGTTTAAAGCAGAAATTGGAGCACTTTTGAAATTTCCATTTTTGACCAAAATCGACAGGTCCGGGGCTTAGGGAATTTCTCATATGCCACTAAACGGTTGAAGCTCCTGTTCAAAAATTATGCTCCAAAATCAACTTCTGTCACCTTAGTGATACATTTTGGGATAGTACCTAAAGTTTAAAGCAGAAATTGGGGCACTTTTGAAATTTTTATTCTTGACCAAAATCGACAGGTCCGGGTCTTAGGGTATTTCTCATATGCCACTAAACGGTTGAAGCTCCTGTTCAAAAATGATGCTCCAAAATCAACTTCTGTCACCTTAGTGATACATTTTGGGATAGTACCTAAAGTTTAAAGCAGAAATTGTGGCACTTTTGAAATTTTCATTTTTGACCAAAATCGACAGTTCCGGGGCTTAGGGAATTTCTCATATGCCACTAAACGGTTGAAGCTCCTGTTCTAAAATGATGATCCAAAATCAACTTCTGTCACCTTAGTAATACATTTTGGGATAGTACCTAAAGTTTAAAGCAGAAATTGGGGCACTTTTGACATTTTCATTTTTGACCAAAATCGACAGTTCCGGGGCTTAGGGAATTTCTCATATGCCACTAAACGGTTGAAGCTCCTGTTCTAAAATGATGATCCAAAATCAACTTCTGTCACCTTAGTAATACATTTTGGGATAGTACCTAAAGTTTAAAGCAGAAATTGGGGCACTTTTGACATTTTCATTTTTGACCAAAATCGACAGGTCCGGGGCTTAGGGTATTTCTCATATGTCACAAAACGGTTGAAGCTCCTGTTCAAAAATGATGATCCGAAATCAACTTCTGTCACCTTAGTGATACATTTTGGGATAGTACCTAAAGTTCAAAGCAGAAATTGGGGCACTTTTGAAATTTTCATTTTTGACCAAAATCGACAGGTCCGGGGCTTAGGGAATTTCTCATATGCCACTAAACGGTTGAAGCTCATGTTCAAAAATGAGAATCCGAAATCAACTTCTGTCACCTTAGTGATACATTTTGGGATAGTACCTAAAGCTTAAAGCAGAAATTGTTGCACTTTTGACATTTTCATTTTTGACCAAAATCGACAGGTCCGGGGCTTAGGGAATTTCTCATATGCCACAAAACGGTTGAAGCTCCTGTTCAAAAATGATGCTCCAAAATCAACTTCTGTCACCTTAGTGATACATTTTGGGATAGTACCTAAAGTTTAAAGCAGAAATTGGGGCACTTTTGAAATTTTCATTTTTGACCAAAATCGACAGGTCCGGGGCTTAGGGAATTTCTCATATGCCACTAAACGGTTGAAGCTCCTGTTCAAAAATGATGCTCCAAAATCAACTTCTGTCACCTTAGTGATACATTTTGGGATAGCACCTAAAGTTTAAAGCAGAAATTGTGGCACTTTGAAATTTTCATTTTTGACCAAAATCGACAGGTCCGGGGCTTAGGGAATTTCTCATATGCCACTAAACGGTTGAAGCTCCTGTTCAAAAATTATGCTCCGAAATCAACTTCTGTCACCTTAGTGATACATTTTGGGATAGTACCTAAAGTTTAAAGCAGAAATTGGTGCACTTTTGACATTTTCATTTTTGACCAAAATCGACAGGTCCGGGGCTTAGGGAATTTCTCATAAGCCACTAAACGGTTGAAGCTCCTGTTCAAAAATGATGCTCCAAAATCATCTTCTGTCACCTTAGTGATACATTTTGGGATAGTACCTAAAGTTTAAAGCAGAAATTGGAGCACTTTTAAAATTTCCATTTTTGACCAAAATCGACAGGTCCGGGGCTTAGGGAATTTCTCATATGCCACTAAACGGTTGAAGCTCCTGTTCAAAAATGATGCTCCAAAATCAACTTCTGTCACCTTAGTGATACATTTTGGGATAGCACCTAAAGTTTAAAGCAGAAATTGTGGCACTTTGAAATTTTCATTTTTGACCAAAATCGACAGGTCCGGGGCTTAGGGAATTTCTCATATGCCACTAAACGGTTGAAGCTCCTGTTCAAAAATGATGCTCCGAAATCAACTTCTGTCACCTTAGTGATACATTTTGGGATAGTACCTAAAGTTTAAAGCAGAAATTGGGGCACTTTTGAAATTTTCATTTTTGACCAAAATCGACAGGTCCGGGGCTTAGGGAATTTCTCATATGCCACTAAACGGTTGAAGCTCCTGTTCAAAAATGATGCTCCAAAATCAACTTCTGTCACCTTAGTGATACATTTTGGGATAGCACCTAAAGTTTAAAGCAGAAATTGTGGCACTTTGAAATTTTCATTTTTGACCAAAATCGACAGGTCCGGGGCTTAGGGAATTTCTCATATGCCACTAAACGGTTGAAGCTCCTGTTCAAAAATGATGCTCCGAAATCAACTTCTGTCACCTTAGTGATACATTTTGGGATAGTACCTAAAGTTTAAAGCAGAAATTGGTGCACTTTTGACATTTTCATTTTTGACCAAAATCGACAGGTCCGGGGCTTAGGGAATTTCTCATAAGCCACTAAACGGTTGAAGCTCCTGTTCAAAAATGATGCTCCAAAATCAACTTCTGTCACCTTAGTGATACATTTTGGGATAGTACCTAAAGTTTAAAGCAGAAATTGGGGCACTTTTGAAATTTTCATTTTTGATTAAAATTGACAGGTCTGGGGCTTAGGGAATTTCTCATAAGCCACTAAACGGTTGAAGCTCCTGTTCAAAAATGATGCTCCGAAATCAACTTCTGTCACCTTAGTGATACATTTTGGGATAGTACCTAAAGTTTAAAGCAGAAATTGGGGCACTTTTGAAATTTTAATTTTTGACCAAAATCGACAGGTCCGGGGCTTAGGGAATTTCTCATATGCCACTAAATGGTTGAAGCTCCTGTTCAAAAATGATTATCCGAAATCAACTTCTGTCACCTTAGTGATACATTTTGGGATAGTACCTAAAGTTTAAAGCAGAAATTGGGGCACTTTTGAAATTTTCATTTTTGACCAAAATTGACAGGTCCGAAGCTTAGGGAATTTCTCATATGCCACAAAACGGTTGAAGCTCCTGTTCAAAAATGATGCTCCAAAATCAACTTCTGTCACCTTAGTGATACATTTTGGGATAGTTCCTAAAGTTTAAAGCAGAAATTGGGGCACTTTTGACATTTTCATTTTTGACCAAAATCGACAGGTCCGGGGCTTAGGGAATTTCTCATATGCCACTAAACGGTTGAAGCTCCTGTTCAAAAATTATGCTCCGAAATCAACTTCTGTCACCGTAGTGATACATTTTGGGATAGTACCTAAAGTTTAAAGCAGAAATTGGGGCACTTTTGAAATTTTCATTTTTGACCAAAATTGACAGGTCCGGGGCTTAAGGTATTTCTCATATGCCACTAAACGGTTGAAGCTCCTGTTCAAAAATGATGATCCGAAATCAATTTCTGTCACCGTAGTGATACATTTTGGGATAGTACCTAAAGTTTAAAGCAGAAATTGGGGCACTTTTGACATTTTCATTTTTGACCAAAATCGACAGGTCCGGGGCTTAGGGAATTTCTCATATGCCACTAAACGGTTGAAGCTCCTGTTCAAAAATGATGCTCCAAAATCAACTTCTGTCACCTTAGTGATACATTTTGGGATAGTACCTAAAGTTTAAAGCAGAAATTGGGGCACTTTTGAAATTTTCATTTTTGACCAAAATTGACAGGTCCGGGGCTTAGGGAATTTCTCATATGCCACTAAACGGTTGAAGCTCCTGTTCAAAAATTATGCTCCGAAATCAACTTCTGTCACCTTAGTGATACATTTTGGGATAGCACCTAAAGTTTAAAGCAGAAATTGGGGCACTTTTGAAATTTTCATTTTTGACCAAAATCGACAGGTCCGGGGCTTAGGGAATTTCTCATATGCCACTAAACGGTTGAAGCTCCTGTTCAAAAATGATGATCCGAAATCAACTTCTGTCACCGTAGTGATACATTTTGGGATAGTACCTAAAGTTTAAAGCAGAAATTGGGGCACTTTTGAAATTTTCATTTTTGACCAAAATTGACAGGTCCGGGGCTTAAGGTATTTCTCATATGCCACTAAACGGTTGAAGCTCCTGTTCAAAAGTGATTATCCGAAATCAACTTCTGTCACCTTAGTGATACATTTTAGGATAGTACCTAAAGTTTAAAGCAGAAATTGGGGCACTTTTGACATTTTCATTTTGGACCAAAATCGACAGGTCCGGGGCTTAGGGAATTTCTCATATGCCACAAAATGGTTGAAGCTCCTGTTCAAAAATGATGCTCCGAAATCAACTTCTGTCACCTTAGTGATACATTTTGGGATAGTACCTAAAGTTTAAAGCAGAAATTGGGGCACTTTTGAAATTTTAATTTTTGACCAAAATCGACAGGTCCGGGGCTTAGGGAATTTCTCATATGCCACTAAATGGTTGAAGCTCCTGTTCAAAAATGATTATCCGAAATCAACTTCTGTCACCTTAGTGATACATTTTGGGATAGTACCTAAAGTTTAAAGCAGAAATTGGGGCACTTTTGACATTTTCATTTTTGACCAAAATCGACAGGTCCGGGGCTTAGGGAATTTCTCATATGCCACAAAACGGTTGAAGCTCCTGTTCAAAAATGATGCTCCGAAATCAACTTCTGTCACCTTTGTGATACATTTTGGGATAGTACCTAAAGTTTAAAGCAGAAATTGGAGCACTTTTGAAATTTCCATTTTTGACCAAAATCGACAGGTCCGGGGCTTAGGGAATTTCTCATATGCCACTAAACGGTTGAAGCTCCTGTTCAAAAATTATGCTCCAAAATCAACTTCTGTCACCTTAGTGATACATTTTGGGATAGTACCTAAAGTTTAAAGCAGAAATTGGGGCACTTTTGAAATTTTTATTTTTGACCAAAATCGACAGGTCCGGGGCTTAGGGTATTTCTCATATGCCACTAAACGGTTGAAGCTCCTGTTCAAAAATGATGATCCGAAATCAACTTCTGTCACCTTAGTGATACATTTTTGGATAGTACCTAAAGTTCAAAGCAGAAATTGGGGCACTTTTGACATTTTCATTTTTGACCAAAATCGACAGGTCCGGGGCTTAGGGAATTTCTCATATGCCACAAAACGGTTGAAGCTCCTGTTCAAAAATTATGCTCCAAAATCAACTTCTGTCACCTTTGTGATACATTTTGGGATAGTACCTAAAGTTTAAAGCAGAAATTGGGGCACTTTTGAAATTTTCATTTTTGACCAAAATCGACAGGTCCGGGGTTTAGGGAATTTCTCATATGCCACTAAACGGTTGAAGCTCCTGTTCAAAAATGATGATCCGAAATCAACTTCTGTCACCTTAGTGATACATTTTGGGATAGTATCTAAAGTTTAAAGCAGAAATTGGGGCACTTTTGAAATTTTCATTTTTGACCAAAATTGACAGGTCCGGGGCTTAAGGTATTTCTCATATGCCACTAAACGGTTGAAGCTCCTGTTCAAAAATGATGATCAGAAATCAATTTCTGTCACCTTAGTGATACATTTTGGGATAATACCTAAAGTTCAAAGCAGAAATTGGGGCACTTTTGACATTTTCATTTTTGACCAAAATCGACAGGTCCGGGGCTTAGGGAATTTCTCATATGCCACTAAACGGTTGAAGCTCCTGTTCAAAAATGATGATCCGAAATCAACTTCTGTCACCTTAGTGATACATTTTGGGATAGTACCTAAAGTTTAAAGCAGAAATTGGAGTACTTTTGAAATTTCCATTTTTGACCAAAATCGACAGGTCCGGGACTTAGGGAATTTCTCATATGCCACTAAACGGTTGAAGCTCCTGTTCAAAAATTATGCTCAAAAATCAACTTCTGTCACCTTAGTGATACATTTTGGGATAGTACCTAAAGTTTAAAGCAGAAATTGGAGCACTTTTGAAATTTCCATTTTTGACCAAAATCGACAGGCTTAGGGAATTTCTCATATGCCAATAAACGGTTGAAGCTCCTGTTCAAAAATTATGCTCCGAAATCAACTTCTGTCACCTTAGTGATACATTTTGGGATAGTACCTAAAGTTTAAAGCAGAAATTGGGGCACTTTTGAAATTTTCATTTTTGACCAAAATCGACAGGTCCGGGGCTTAGGGAATTTCTCATATGCCACTAAACGGTTGAAGCTCCTGTTCAAAAATGATGCTCCGAAATCAACTTCTGTCACCTTAGTGATACATTTTGGGAAAGTACCTAAATTTTAAAGCAGAAATTGGGGCACTTTTGAAATTTTTATTTTTGACTAAAATCGACAGGTCCGGGGCTTAGGGTATTTCTCATATGCCACTAAACGGTTGAAGCTTCTGTTCAAAAATGATGATCCGAAATCAAATTCTGTCACCTTAGTGATACATTTTGGGATAGTACCTAAAGTTCAAAGCAGAAATTGGGGCACTTTTGAAATTTTCATTTTTGACCAAAATCGACTGGGGCGGGGCTTAGGGAATTTCTCATATGCCACTAAACGGTTGAAGCTCCTGTTCAAAAATTATGCTCCAAAATCAACTTCTGTCACCTTAGTGATACATTTTGGGATAGTACCTAAAGTTTAAAGCAGAAATTGGGGCACTTTTGAAATTTTTATTTTTGACCAAAATCGACAGGTCCGGGTCTTAGGGTATTTCTCATATGCCACTAAACGGTTGAAGCTCCTGTTCAAAAATGATGCTCCAAAATCAACTTCTGTCACCTTAGTGATACATTTTGGGATAGTACCTAAAGTTTAAAGCAGAAATTGGGGCACTTTTGAAATTTTCATTTTTGACCAAAATCGACAGGTCCGGGGCTTAGGGAATTTCTCATATGCCACTAAACGGTTGAAGCTCCTGTTCAAAAATGATTATCCGAAATCAACTTCTGTCACCTTAGTGATACATTTTGGGATAGTACCTAAAGTTTAAAGCAGAAATTGGGGCACTTTTGACATTTTCATTTTTGACCAAAATCGACAGGTCCGGGGCTTAGGGAATTTCTCATATGCCACAAAACGGTTGAAGCTCCTGTTCAAAAATGATGCTCCGAAATCAACTTCTGTCACCTTTGTGATACATTTTGGGATAGTACCTAAAGTTTAAAGCAGAAATTGGAGCACTTTTGAAATGTCCATTTTTGACCAAAATCGACAGGTCCGGGGCTTAGGGAATTTCTCATATGCCACAAAACGGTTGAAGCTCCTGTTCAAAAATTATGCTCCAAAATCAACTTCTGTCACCTTAGTGATACATTTTGGGATAGTACCTAAAGTTTAAAGCAGAAATTGGGGCACTTTTGAAATTTTCATTTTTGACCAAAATCGACAGGTCCGGTGCTTAGGGAATTTCTCATATGCCACAAAACGGTTGAAGCTCCTGTTCAAAAATGATGCTCCGAAATCAACTTCTGTCACCTTTGTGATACATTTTGGGATAGTACCTAAAGTTTAAAGCAGAAATTGGAGCACTTTTGAAATGTCCATTTTTGACCAAAATCGACAGGTCCGGGGCTTAGGGAATTTCTCATATGCCACAAAACGGTTGAAGCTCCTGTTCAAAAATTATGCTCCAAAATCAACTTCTGTCACCTTAGTGATACATTTTGGGATAGTACCTAAAGTTTAAAGCAGAAATTGGGGCACTTTTGAAATTTTCATTTTTGACCAAAATCGACAGGTCCGGGGCTTAGGGAATTTCTCATATGCCACTAAACGGTTGAAGCTCCTGTTCAAAAATGATGCTCCGAAATCAACTTCTGTCACCTTAGTGATACATTTTGGGATAGTACCTAAAGTTTAAAGCAGAAATTGGTGCACTTTTGACATTTTCATTTTTGACCAAAATCGACAGGTCCGGGGCTTAGGGAATTTCTCATAAGCCACTAAACGGTTGAAGCTCCTGTTCAAAAATGATGCTCCAAAATCAACTTCTGTCACCTTAGTGATACATTTTGGGATAGTACCTAAAGTTTAAAGCAGAAATTGGAGCACTATTAAAATTTCCATTTTTGACCAAAATCGACAGGTCCGGGGCTTAGGGAATTTCTCATATGCCACTAAACGGTTGAAGCTCCTGTTCAAAAATGATGCTCCAAAATCAACTTCTGTCACCTTAGTGATACAATTTGGGATAGCACCTAAAGTTTAAAGCAGAATTTGTGGCACTTTTGAAATTTTCATTTTTGACCAAAATCGACAGGTCCGGGGCTTAGGGAATTTCTCATATGCCACTAAACGGTTGAAGCTCATGTTCAAAAATGAGAATCCGAAATCAACTTCTGTCACCTTAGTGATACATTTTGGGATAGTACCTAAAGCTTAAAGCAGAAATTGGTGCACTTTTGACATTTTCATTTTTGACCAAAATCGACAGGTCCGGGGCTTAGGAAATTTCTCATATGCCACAAAACGGTTGAAGCTCCTGTTCAAAAATGATGCTCCAAAATCAACTTCTGTCACCTTAGTGATACATTTTGGGATAGTACCTAAAGTTTAAAGCAGAAATTGGGGCACTTTTGAAATTTTCATTTTTGACCAAAATCGACAGGTCCGGGGCTTAGGGAATTTCTCATATGCCACTAAACGGTTGAAGCTCCTGTTCAAAAATGATGCTCCAAAATCAACTTCTGTCACCTTAGTGATACATTTTGGGATAGCACCTAAAGTTTAAAGCAGAAATTGTGGCACTTTGAAATTTCCATTTTTGACCAAAATCGACAGGTCCGGGGCTTAGGGAATTTCTCATATGCCACTAAACGGTTGAAGCTCCTGTTCAAAAATGATGCTCCGAAATCAACTTCTGTCACCTTAGTGATACATTTTGGGATAGTACCTAAAGTTTAAAGCAGAAATTGGTGCACTTTTGACATTTTCATTTTTGACCAAAATCGACAGGTCCGTGGCTTAGGGAATTTCTCATAAGCCACTAAACGGTTGAAGCTCCTGTTCAAAAATGATGCTCCAAAATCAACTTCTGTCACCTTAGTGATACATTTTGGGATAGTACCTAAAGTTTAAAGCAGAAATTGGAGCACTTTTAAAATTTCCATTTTTGACCAAAATTGACTGGTCCGGGGCTTAGGGAATTTCTCATAAGCCACTAAACGGTTGAAGCTCCTGTTCAAAAATTATGCTCCGAAATCAACTTCTGTCACCTTAGTGATACATTTTGGGATAGTACCTAAAGTTTAAAGCAGAAATTGGGGCACTTTTGAAATTTTCATTTTTGACCAAAATTGACAGGTCCGAAGCTTAGGGAATTTCTCATATGCCACAAAACGGTAGAAGCTCCTGTTCAAAAATGATGCTCCAAAATCAACTTCTGTCACCTTAGTGATACATTTTGGGATAGTACCTAAAGTTTAAAGCAGAAATTGGGGCACTTTTGAAATTTTCATTTTTGACCAAAATTGACTGGTCCGGGGCTTAGGGAATTTCTCATAAGCCACTAAACGGTTGAAGCTCCTGTTCAAAAATTATGCTCCGAAATCAACTTCTGTCACCTTAGTGATACATTTTGGGATAGTACCTAAAGTTTAAAGCAGAAATTGGGGCACTTTTGAAATTTTTATTTTTGACCAAAATCGACAGGTCCGGGTCTTAGGGTATTTCTCATATGCCACTAAACGGTTGAAGCTCCTGTTCAAAAATGATGCTCCAAAATCAACTTCTGTCACCTTAGTGATACATTTTGGGATAGTACCTAAAGTTTAAAGCAGAAATTGGGGCACTTTTGAAATTTTTATTTTTGACCAAAATCGACAGGTCCGGGTCTTAGGGTATTTCTCATATGCCACTAAACGGTTGAAGCTCCTGTTCAAAAATGATGCTCCGAAATCAACTTCTGTCACCTTTGTGATACATTTTGGGATAGTACCTAAAGTTTAAAGCAGAAATTGGAGCACTTTTGAAATTTCCATTTTTGACCAAAATCGACAGGTCCGGGGCTTAGGTAATTTCTCATATGCCACTAAACGGTTGAAGCTCCTGTTCAAAAATTATGCTCCAAAATCAACTTCTGTCACCTTAGTGATACATTTTGGGATAGTACCTAAAGTTTAAAGCAGAAATTGGGGCACTTTTGAAATTTTTATTTTTGACCAAAATCGACAGGTCCGGGTCTTAGGGTATTTCTCATATGCCACTAAACGGTTGAAGCTCCTGTTCAAAAATGATGCTCCAAAATCAACTTCTGTCACCTTAGTGATACATTTTGGGATAGTACCTAAAGTTTAAAGCAGAAATTGGAGCACTTTTGAAATTTCCATTTTTGACCAAAATCGACAGGTCCGGGGCTTAGGTAATTTCTCATATGCCACTAAACGGTTGAAGCTCCTGTTCAAAAATTATGCTCCAAAATCAACTTCTGTCACCTTAGTGATACATTTTGGGATAGTACCTAAAGTTTAAAGCAGAAATTGGGGCACTTTTGAAATTTTTATTTTTGACCAAAATCGACAGGTCCGGGTCTTAGGGTATTTCTCATATGCCACTAAACGGTTGAAGCTCCTGTTCAAAAATGATGCTCCAAAATCAACTTCTGTCACCTTAGTGATACATTTTGGGATAGTACCTAAAGTTTAAAGCAGAAATTGGGGCACTTTTGAAATTTTCATTTTTGACCAAAATCGACAGGTCCGGGGCTTAGGGAATTTCTCATATGCCACTAAACGGTTGAAGCTCCTGTTCAAAAATGATGATCCGAAATCAATTTCTGTCACCTTAGTGATACATTTTGGGATAATACCTAAAGTTCAAAGCAGAAATTGGGGCACTTTTGAAATTTTAATTTTTGACCAAAATCGACAGGTCCGGGGCTTAGGGAATTTCTCATATGCCACTAAATGGTTGAAGCTCCTGTTCAAAAATGATTATCCGAAATCAACTTCTGTCACCTTAGTGATACATTTTGGGATAGTACCTAAAGTTTAAAGCAGAAATTGGGGCACTTTTGACATTTTAATTGTTGACCAAAATCGACAGGTCCGGGGCTTAGGGAATTTCTCATATGCCACAAAACGGTTGAAGCTCCTGTTCAAAAATGATGCTCCGAAATCAACTTCTGTCACCTTTGTGATACATTTTGGGATAGTACCTAAAGTTTAAAGCAGAAATTGGAGCACTTTTGAAATTTCCATTTTTGACCAAAATCGACAGGTCCGGGGCTTAGGGAATTTCTCATATGCCACTAAACGGTTGAAGCTCCTGTTCAAAAATTATGCTCCAAAATCAACTTCTGTCACCTTAGTGATACATTTTGGGATAATACCTAAAGTTTAAAGCAGAAATTGGGGCACTGTTGAAATTTTTATTTTTGACCAAAATCGACAGGTCCGGGGCTTAGGGTATTTCTCATATGCCACTAAACGGTTGAAGCTCCTGTTCAAAAATGATGATCCGAAATCAACTTCTGTCACCTTAGTGATACATTTTTGGATAGTACCTAAAGTTCAAAGCAGAAATTGGGGCACTTTTGACATTTTCATTTTTGACCAAAATCGACAGGTCCGGGGCTTAGGGAATTTCTCATATGCCACAAAACGGTTGAAGCTCCTGTTCAAAAATTATGCTCCAAAATCAACTTCTGTCACCTTTGTGATACATTTTGGGATAGTACCTAAAGTTTAAAGCAGAAATTGGGGCACTTTTGAAATTTTCATTTTTGACCAAAATCGACAGGTCCGGGGCTTAGGGAATTTCTCATATGCCACTAAACGGTTGAAGCTCCTGTTCAAAAATGATGATCCGAAATCAACTTCTGTCACCTTAGTGATACATTTTGGGATAGTATCTAAAGTTTAAAGCAGAAATTGGGGCACTTTTGAAATTTTCATTTTTGACCAAAATTGACAGGTCCGGGGCTTAGGGAATTTCTCATATGCCACTAAACGGTTGAAGCTCCTGTTCAAAAATGATGATCCGAAATCAACTTCTGTCACCTTAGTGATACATTTTGGGATAGTACCTAAAGTTTAAAGCAGAAATTGGAGTACTTTTGAAATTTCCATTTTTGACCAAAATCGACAGGTCCGGGACTTAGGGAATTTCTCATATGCCACTAAACGGTTGAAGCTCCTGTTCAAAAATTATGCTCAAAAATCAACTTCTGTCACCTTAGTGATACATTCTGGGATAGTACCTAAAGTTTAAAGCAGAAATTGGACCACTTTTGAAATTTCCATTTTTGACCAAAATCGACAGGCTTAGGGAATTTCTCATATGCCAATAAACGGTTGAAGCTCCTGTTCAAAAATTATGCTCCGAAATCAACTTCTGTCACCTTAGTGATACATTTTGGGATAGTACCTAAAGTTTAAAGCAGAAATTGGGGCACTTTTGAAATTTTCATTTTTGACCAAAATCGACAGGTCCGGGGCTTAGGGAATTTCTCATATGCCACTAAACGGTTGAAGCTCCTGTTCAAAAATGATGCTCCGAAATCAACTTCTGTCACCTTAGTGATACATTTTGGGAAAGTACCTAAATTTTAAAGCAGAAATTGGGGCACTTTTGAAATTTTTATTTTTGACTAAAATCGACAGGTCCGGGGCTTAGGGTATTTCTCATATGCCACTAAACGGTTGAAGCTCCTGTTCAAAAATGATGATCCGAAATCAAATTCTGTCACCTTAGTGATACATTTTGGGATAGTACCTAAAGTTCAAAGCAGAAATTGGGGCACTTTTGAAATTTTCATTTTTGACCAAAATCGACTGGGGCGGGGCTTAGGGAATTTCTCATATGCCACTAAACGGTTGAAGCTCCTGTTCAAAAATTATGCTCCAAAATCAACTTCTGTCACCTTAGTGATACATTTTGGGATAGTACCTAAAGTTTAAAGCAGAAATTGGGGCACTTTTGAAATTTTTATTTTTGACCAAAATTGACAGGTCCGGGTCTTAGGGTATTTCTCATATGCCACTAAACGGTTGAAGCTCCTGTTCAAAAATGATGCTCCAAAATCAACTTCTGTCACCTTAGTGATACATTTTGGGATAGTACCTAAAGTTTAAAGCAGAAATTGGGGCACTTTTGAAATTTTCATTTTTGACCAAAATTGACAGGTCCGGGGCTTAAGGTATTTCTCATATGCCACTAAACGGTTGAAGCTCCTGTTCAAAAATGATGATCCGAAATCAATTTCTGTCACCTTAGTGATACATTTTGGGATAGTACCTAAAGTTTAAAGCAGAAATTGGGGCACTTTTGACATTTTCATTTTTGACCAAAATCGACAGGTCCGGGGCTTAGGGAATTTCTCATATGCCACAAAACGGTTGAAGCTCCTGTTCAAAAATTATGCTCAAAAATCAACTTCTGTCACCTTAGTGATACATTTTGGGATAGTACCTAAAGTTTAAAGCAGAAATTGGAGCACTTTTGAAATTTCCATTTTTGACCAAAATCGACAGGCTTAGGGAATTTCTCATATGCCAATAAACGGTTGAAGCTCCTGTTCAAAAATTATGCTCCGAAATCAACTTCTGTCACCTTAGTGATACATTTTGGGATAGTACCTAAAGTTTAAAGCAGAAATTGGGGCACTTTTGAAATTTTCATTTTTGACCAAAATCGACAGGTCCGGGGCTTAGGGAATTTCTCATATGCCACTAAACGGTTGAAGCTCCTGTTCAAAAATGATGCTCCGAAATCAACTTCTGTCACCTTAGTGATACATTTTGGGAAAGTACCTAAATTTTAAAGCAGAAATTGGGGCACTTTTGAAATTTTTATTTTTGACTAAAATCGACAGGTCCGGGGCTTAGGGTATTTCTCATATGCCACTAAACGGTTGAAGCTCCTGTTCAAAAATGATGATCCGAAATCAAATTCTGTCACCTTAGTGATACATTTTGGGATAGTACCTAAAGTTCAAAGCAGAAATTGGGGCACTTTTGAAATTTTCATTTTTGACCAAAATCGACTGGGGCGGGGCTTAGGGAATTTCTCATATGCCACTAAACGGTTGAAGCTCCTGTTCAAAAATTATGCTCCAAAATCAACTTCTGTCACCTTAGTGATACATTTTGGGATAGTACCTAAAGTTTAAAGCAGAAATTGGGGCACTTTTGAAATTTTTATTTTTGACCAAAATTGACAGGTCCGGGTCTTAGGGTATTTCTCATATGCCACTAAACGGTTGAAGCTCCTGTTCAAAAATGATGCTCCAAAATCAACTTCTGTCACCTTAGTGATACATTTTGGGATAGTACCTAAAGTTTAAAGCAGAAATTGGAGCACTTTTGAAATTTCCATTTTTGACCAAAATCGACAGGCTTAGGGAATTTCTTATATGCCACTAAACGGTTGAAGCTCCTGTTCAAAAATTATGCTCCGAAATCAACTTCTGTCACCTTAGTGATACATTTTGGGATAGTACCTAAAGTTTAAAGCAGAAATTGGGGCACTTTTGAAATTTTCATTTTTGACCAAAATCGACAGGTTCGGGGCTTAGGGAATTTCTCATATGCCACTAAACGGTTGAAGCTCATGTTCAAAAATGAGAATCCGAAATCAACTTCTGTCACCTTAGTAATACATTTTGGGATAGTACCTAAAGTTTAAAGCAGAAATTGGGGCACTTTTGAAATTTTCATTTTTGACCAAAATTGACAGTTCCGGGGCTTAGGGAATTTCTCATATGCCACTAAACGGTTGAAGCTCCTGTTCTAAAATGATGATCCAAAATCAACTTCTGTCACCTTAGTAATACATTTTGGGATAGTACCTAAAGTTTAAAGCAGAAATTGGGGCACTTTTGACATTTTCATTTTTGACCAAAATCGACAGGTCCGGGGCTTAGGGAATTTCTCATAAGCCACTAAACGGTTGAAGCTCCTGTTCAAAAATGATACTCCGAAATCAACTTCTGTCACCTTAGTGATACATTTTGGGATAGTACCTAAAGTTTAAAGCAGAAATTGGTGCACTTTTGACATTTTCATTTTTGACCAAAATCGACAGGTCCGGGGCTTAGGGAATTTCTCATATGCCACTAAACGGTTGAAGCTCCTGTTCAAAAATGATGCTCCAAAATCAACTTCTGTCACCTTAGTGATACAATTTGGGATAGCACCTAAAGTTTAAAGCAGAAATTGTGGCACTTTTGAAATTTTCATTTTTGACCAAAATCGACAGGTCCGGGGCTTAGGGAATTTCTCATATGCCACTAAACGGTTGAAGCTCATGTTCAAAAATGAGAATCCGAAATCAACTTCTGTCACCTTAGTGATACATTTTGGGATAGTACCTAAAGCTTAAAGCAGAAATTGGTGCACTTTTGACATTTTCATTTTTGACCAAAATCGACAGGTCCGGGGCTTAGGAAATTTCTCATATGCCACAAAACGGTTGAAGCTCCTGTTCAAAAATGATGCTCCAAAATCAACTTCTGTCACCTTAGTGATACATTTTGGGATAGCACCTAAAGTTTAAAGCAGAAATTGTGGCACTTTGAAATTTTCATTTTTGACCAAAATCGACAGGTCCGGGGCTTAGGGAATTTCTCATATGCCACTAAACGGTTGAAGCTCCTGTTCAAAAATGATGCTCCAAAATCAACTTCTGTCACCTTAGTGATACAATTTGGGATAGCACCTAAAGTTTAAAGCAGAAATTGTGGCACTTTTGAAATTTTCATTTTTGACCAAAATCGACAGGTCCGGGGCTTAGGGAATTTCTCATATGCCACTAAACGGTTGAAGCTCCTGTTCAAAAATGATGATCCAAAATCAACTTCTGTCACCTTAGTGATACATTTTGGGATAGTACCTAAAGTTTAAAGCAGAAATTGGGGCACTTTTGAAATTTTCATTTTTTATTAAAATTGACAGGTCTGGGGCTTAGGGAATTTCTCATATGCCACAAAACGGTTGAAGCTCCTGTTCAAAAATGATGCTCCAAAATCAACTTCTGTCACCTTAGTGATACATTTTGGGATAGTACCTAAAGTTTAAAGCAGAAATTGGGGCACTTTTGAAATTTTCATTTTTGACCAAAATTGACGGGTTCGGGGCTTAGGGAATTTCTCATAAGCCACTAAACGGTTGAAGCTCCTGTTCAAAAATTATGCTCCGAAATCAACTTCTGTCACCTTAGTGATACATTTTGGGATAGTACCTAAAGTTAAAAGCAGAAATTGGGGCACTTTTGAAATTTTCATTTTTGACCAAAATTCACAGGCCTGAAGCTTAGGGAATTTCTCATATGCCACAAAACGGTTGAAGCTCCTGTTCAAAAATGATGCTCCAAAATCAACTTCTGTCACCTTAGTGATACATTTTGGGATAGTACCTAAAGTTTAAAGCAGAAATTGGGGCACTTTTGAAATTTTCATTTTTGACCAAAATCGACAGGTCCGGGGCTTAGGGAATTTCTCATATGCCACAAAACGGTTGAAGCTCCTGTTCAAAAATGATGCTCCAAAATCAACTTCTGTCACCTTAGTGATACATTTTGGGATAGTACCTAAAGTTTAAAGCAGAAATTGGAGCACTTTTGAAATTTCCATTTTTGACCAAAATCGACAGGTCCGGGGCTTAGGGAATTTCTCATATGCCACTAAACGGTTGAAGCTCCTGTTCAAAAATTATGCTCCGAAATCAACTTCTGTCACCTTAGTGATACATTTTGGGATAGTACCTAAAGTTTAAAGCAGAAATTGGGGCACTTTTGACATTTTCATTTTTGACCAAAATCGACAGGTCCGGGGCTTAGGGAATTTCTCATATGCCACAAAACGGTTGAAGCTCCTGTTCAAAAATGATGCTCCAAAATCAACTTCTGTCACCTTAGTGATATATTTTGGGATAGTATCTAAAGTTTAAAGCAGAAATTGGGGCACTTTTGACATTTTCATTTTTGACCAAAATTGACAGGTCCGGGGCTTAGGGAATTTCTCATATGCCACTAAACGGTTGAAGCTCCTGTTCAAAAATTATGCTCCGAAATCAACTTCTGTCACCGTAGTGATACATTTTGGGATAGTACCTAAAGTTTAAAGCAGAAATTTGGGCACTTTTGACATTTTCATTTTTGACCAAAATCGACAGGTCCGGGGCTTAGGGAATTTCTCATATGCCACTAAACGGTTGAAGCTCCTGTTCAAAAATGATGCTCCAAAATCAACTTCTGTCACCTTAGTGATACATTTTGGGATAGTACCTAAAGTTTAAAGCAGAAATTGGGGCACTTTTGAAATTTTCATTTTTGACCAAAATTGACAGGTCCGGGGCTTAGGGAATTTCTCATATGCCACTAAACGGTTGAAGCTCCTGTTCAAAAATGATGATCCGAAATCAACTTCTGTCACCGTAGTGATACATTTTGGGATAGTACCTAAAGTTTAAAGCAGAAATTGGGGCACTTTTGAAATTTTCATTTTTGACCAAAATTGACAGGTCCGGGGCTTAAGGTATTTCTCATATGCCACTAAACGGTTGAAGCTCCTGTTCAAAAGTGATTATCCGAAATCAACTTCTGTCACCTTAGTGATACATTTTAGGATAGTACCTAAAGTTTAAAGCAGAAATTGGGGCACTTTTGACATTTTCATTTTTGACCAAAATCGACAGGTCCGGGGCTTAGGGAATTTCTCATATGCCACAAAACGGTTGAAGCTCCTGTTCAAAAATGATGCTCCGAAATCAACTTCTGTCACCTTTGTGATACATTTTGGGATAGTACCTAAAGTTTAAAGCAGAAATTGGAGCACTTTTGAAATGTCCATTTTTGACCAAAATCGACAGGTCCGGGGCTTAGGGAATTTCTCATATGCCACTAAACGGTTGAAGCTCCTGTTCAAAAATGATGCTCCGAAATCAACTTCTGTCACCTTTGTGATACATTTTGGGATAGTACCTAAAGTTTAAAGCAGAAATTGGAGCACTTTTGAAATTTCCATTTTTGACCAAAATTGACAGGTCCGAAGCTTAGGGAATTTCTCATATGCCACAAAACGGTTGAAGCTCCTGTTCAAAAATGATGCTCCAAAATCAACTTCTGTCACCTTAGTGATACATTTTGGGATAGTACCTAAAGTTTAAAGCAGAAATTGGGGCACTTTTGAAATTTTCATTTTTGACCAAAATCGACAGGTCCGGGGCTTAGGGAATTTCTCATATGCCACAAAACGGTTGAAGCTCCTGTTCAAAAATGATGCTCCAAAATCAACTTCTGTCACCTTAGTGATACATTTTGGGATAGTACCTAAAGTTTAAAGCAGAAATTGGAGCACTTTTGAAATTTCCATTTTTGACCAAAATCGACAGGTCCGGGGCTTAGGGAATTTCTCATATGCCACTAAACGGTTGAAGCTCCTGTTCAAAAATTATGCTCCGAAATCAACTTCTGTCACCTTAGTGATACATTTTGGGATAGTACCTAAAGTTTAAAGCAGAAATTGGGGCACTTTTGACATTTTCATTTTTGACCAAAATCGACAGGTCCGGGGCTTAGGGAATTTCTCATATGCCACAAAACGGTTGAAGCTCCTGTTCAAAAATGATGCTCCAAAACCAACTTCTGTCACCTTAGTGATACATTTTGGGATAATATCTAAAGTTTAAAGCAGAAATTGGGGCACTTTTGAAATTTTCATTTTTGACCAAAATTGACAGGTCCGGGGCTTAGGGAATTTCTCATATGCCACTAAACGGTTGAAGCTCCTGTTCAAAAATTATGCTCCGAAATCAACTTCTGTCACCGTAGTGATACATTTTGGGATAGTACCTAAAGTTTAAAGCAGAAATTTGGGCACTTTTGACATTTTCATTTTTGACCAAAATCGACAGGTCCGGGGCTTAGGGAATTTCTCATATGCCACTAAACGGTTGAAGCTCCTGTTCAAAAATGATGCTCCAAAATCAACTTCTGTCACCTTAGTGATACATTTTGGGATAGTACCTAAAGTTTAAAGCAGAAATTGGGGCACTTTTGAAATTTTCATTTTTGACCAAAATTGACAGGTCCGGGGCTTAGGGAATTTCTCATATGCCACTAAACGGTTGAAGCTCCTGTTCAAAAATTATGCTCCGAAATCAACTTCTGTCACCTTAGTGATACATTTTGGGATAGCACCTAAAGTTTAAAGCAGAAATTGGGGCACTTTTGAAATTTTCATTTTTGACCAAAATCGACAGGTCCGGGGCTTAGGGAATTTCTCATATGCCACTAAACGGTTGAAGCTCCTGTTCAAAAATGATGATCCGAAATCAACTTCTGTCACCGTAGTGATACATTTTGGGATAGTACCTAAAGTTTAAAGCAGAAATTGGGGCACTTTTGAAATTTTCATTTTTGACCAAAATTGACAGGTCCGGGGCTTAAGGTATTTCTCATATGCCACTAAACGGTTGAAGCTCCTGTTCAAAAGTGATTATCCGAAATCAACTTCTGTCACCTTAGTGATACATTTTGGGATAGCACCTAAAGTTTAAAGCAGAAATTGGGGCACTTTTGAAATTTTCATTTTTGACCAAAATCGACAGGTCCGGGGCTTAGGGAATTTCTCATATGCCACTAAACGGTTGAAGCTCCTGTTCAAAAATGATGATCCGAAATCAACTTCTGTCACCTTAGTGATACATTTTGGGATAGTACCTAAAGTTTAAAGCAGAAATTGGGGCACTTTTGAAATTTTCATTTTTGACCAAAATTGACAGGTCCGGGGCTTAAGGTATTTCTCATATGCCACTAAACGGTTGAAGCTCCTGTTCAAAAATGATGCTCCGAAATCAACTTCTGTCACCTTTGTGATACATTTTGGGATAGTACCTAAAGTTTAAAGCAGAAATTGGAGCACTTTTGAAATGTCCATTTTTGACCAAAATCGACAGGTCCGGGGCTTAGGGAATTTCTCATATGCCACAAAACGGTTGAAGCTCCTGTTCAAAAATTATGCTCCAAAATCAACTTCTGTCACCTTAGTGATACATTTTGGGATAGTACCTAAAGTTTAAAGCAGAAATTGGGGCACTTTTGAAATTTTCATTTTTGACCAAAATTGACAGGTCCGGGGCTTAGGGAATTTCTCATATGTCACTAAACGGTTGAAGCTCCTGTTCAAAAATGATGATCCGAAATCAACTTCTGTCACCTTAGTGATACATTTTGGGATAGTATCTAAAGTTTAAAGCAGAAATTGGAGCACTTTTGAAATTTCCATTTTTGACCAAAATCGACAGGCTTAGGGAATTTCTTATATGCCACTAAACGGTTGAAGCTCCTGTTCAAAAATTATGCTCCAAAATCAACTTCTGTCACCTTAGTGATACATTTTGGGATAGTACCTAAAGTTTAAAGCAGAAATTGGGGCACTTTTGAAATTTTCATTTTTGACCAAAATCGACAGGTCCGGGACTTAGGGAATTTCTCATATGCCACTAAACGGTTGAAGCTCCTGTTCAAAAATTATGCTCCAAAATCAACTTCTGTCACCTTAGTGATACATTTTGGGATAGTACCTAAAGTTTAAAGCAGAAATTGGGGCACTTTTGAACTTTTTATTTTTGACCAAAATCGACAGGTCCGGGGCTTAGGGTATTTCTCATATGCCACTAAATGGTTGAAGCTCCTGTTCAAAAATGATGCTCCAAAATCAACTTCTGTCACCTTAGTGATACATTTTGGGATAGTACCTAAAGTTCAAAGCAGAAATTGGGGCACTTTTGACATTTTCATTTTTGACCAAAATCGACAGGTCCGGGGCTTAGGGAATTTCTCATATGCCACAAAACGGTTGAAGCTCCTGTTCAAAAATGATGCTCCAAAATCAACTTCTGTCACCTTAGTGATACATTTTGGGATAGTACCTAAAGTTTAAAGCAGAAGTTGGAGCACTTTTGAAATTTTCATTTTTGACCAAAATCGACGGGTTCGGGGCTTAGGGAATTTCTCATATGCCACAAAACGGTTGAAGCTACTAAACGGTTGAAGCTCCTGTTCAAAAATGATGCTCCGAAATCAACTTCTGTCACCTTAGTGATACATTTTGGGAAAGTACCTAAATTTTAAAGCAGAAATTGGGGCACTTTTGAAATTTTTATTTTTGACTAAAATCGACAGGTCCGGGGCTTAAGGTATTTCTCATATGCCACTAAACGGTTGAAGCTCCTGTTCAAAAATGATGATCCTAAATCAATTTCTGTCACCTTAGTGATACATTTTGGGATAATACCTAAAGTTCAAAGCAGAAATTGGGGCACTTTTGAAATTTTAATTTTTGACCAAAATCGACAGGTTCGGGGCTTAGGGAATTTCTCATATGCCACTAAACGGTTGAAGCTCATGTTCAAAAATGAGAATCCGAAATCAATTTTTGTCACCTTAGTGATTTGGGGATAGTACCTAAAGTTTAAAGCAGAAATTGTGGCACTTTTGAAATTTTCATTTTTGACCAAAATCGACAGTTCCGGGTCTTAGGGAATTTCTCATATGCCACTAAACGGTTGAAGCTCCTGTTCAAAAATGATGATCCGAAATCAACTTCTGTCACCTTAGTGATACATTTTGGGATAGTACCTAAAGTTTAAAGCAGAAATTGGTGCACTTTTGACATTTTCATTTTTGACCAAAATCGACAGGTCCGGGGCTTAGGGAATTTCTCATAAGCCACTAAACGGTTGAAGCTCCTGTTCAAAAATGATACTCCGAAATCAACTTCTGTCACCTTAGTGATACATTTTGGGATAGTACCTAAAGTTTAAAGCAGAAATTGGTGCACTTTTGACATTTTCATTTTTGACCAAAATCGACAGGTCCGGGGCTTAGGGAATTTCTCATAAGCCACTAAACGGTTGAAGCTCCTGTTCAAAAATGATACTCCGAAATCAACTTCTGTCACCTTAGTGATACATTTTGGGATAGTACCTAAAGTTTAAAGCAGAAATTGGAGCACTTTTGAAATGTCCATTTTTGACCAAAATCGACAGGTCCGGGGCTTAGGGAATTTCTCATATGCCACAAAACGGTTGAAGCTCCTGTTCAAAAATGATGCTCCAAAATCAACTTCTGTCACCTTAGTGATACATTTTGGGATAGTACCTAAAGTTTAAAGCAGAAATTGGGGCACTTTTGAAATTTTCATTTTTGACCAAAATCGACAGGTCCGGGGCTTAGGGAATTTCTCATATGTCACTAAACGGT
The DNA here is from genome assembly GCF_028390025.1 of Pseudophryne corroboree. Taxonomy (NCBI): domain Eukaryota; kingdom Metazoa; phylum Chordata; class Amphibia; order Anura; family Myobatrachidae; genus Pseudophryne; species Pseudophryne corroboree. The sequence continues at coordinate 165,413 of NW_026970191.1, read as the reverse complement.
TGAAGCTCCTGTTCAAAAATGATGATCCGAAATCAACTTCTGTCACCTTAGTGATACATTTTGGGATAGTATCTAAAGTTTAAAGCAGAAATTGGAGCACTTTTGAAATTTCCATTTTTGACCAAAATCGACAGGCTTAGGGAATTTCTTATATGCCACTAAACGGTTGAAGCTCCTGTTCAAAAATTATGCTCCAAAATCAACTTCTGTCACCTTAGTGATACATTTTGGGATAGTACCTAAAGTTTAAAGCAGAAATTGGGGCACTTTTGAAATTTTCATTTTTGACCAAAATCGACAGGTCCGGGACTTAGGGAATTTCTCATATGCCACTAAACGGTTGAAGCTCCTGTTCAAAAATTATGCTCCAAAATCAACTTCTGTCACCTTAGTGATACATTTTGGGATAGTACCTAAAGTTTAAAGCAGAAATTGGGGCACTTTTGAACTTTTTATTTTTGACCAAAATCGACAGGTCCGGGGCTTAGGGTATTTCTCATATGCCACTAAATGGTTGAAGCTCCTGTTCAAAAATGATGATCCGAAATCAACTTCTGTCACCTTAGTGATACATTTTGGGATAGTACCTAAAGTTCAAAGCAGAAATTGGGGCACTTTTGACATTTTCATTTTTGACCAAAATCGACAGTTCCGGGGCTTAGGGAATTTCTCATATGCCACAAAACGGTTGAAGCTCCTGTTCAAAAATGATGCTCCAAAATCAACTTCTGTCACCTTAGTGATACATTTTGGGATAGTACCTAAAGTTTAAAGCAGAAATTGGAGCACTTTTGAAATTTCCATTTTTGACCAAAATCGACAGGTCCGGGGCTTAGGGTATTTCTCATATGTCACAAAACGGTTGAAGCTCCTGTTCAAAAATGATGATCCGAAATCAACTTCTGTCACCTTAGTGATACATTTTGGGATAGTACCTAAAGCTTAAAGCAGAAATTGGTGCACTTTTGACATTTTCATTTTTGACCAAAATCGACAGGTCCGGGGCTTAGGGAATTTCTCATAAGCCACTAAACGGTTGAAGCTCCTGTTCAAAAATGATACTCCGAAATCAACTTCTGTCACCTTAGTGATACATTTTGGGATAGTACCTAAAGTTTAAAGCAGAAATTGGTGCACTTTTGACATTTTCATTTTTGACCAAAATCGACAGGTCCGGGGCTTAGGGAATTTCTCATATGCCACTAAACGGTTGAAGCTCCTGTTCAAAAATGATGCTCCAAAATCAACTTCTGTCACCTTAGTGATACAATTTGGGATAGCACCTAAAGTTTAAAGCAGAAATTGTGGCACTTTTGAAATTTTCATTTTTGACCAAAATCGACAGGTCCGGGGCTTAGGGAATTTCTCATATGCCACTAAACGGTTGAAGCTCATGTTCAAAAATGAGAATCCGAAATCAACTTCTGTCACCTTAGTGATACATTTTGGGATAGTACCTAAAGCTTAAAGCAGAAATTGGTGCACTTTTGACATTTTCATTTTTGACCAAAATCGACAGGTCCGGGGCTTAGGAAATTTCTCATATGCCACAAAACGGTTGAAGCTCCTGTTCAAAAATGATGCTCCAAAATCAACTTCTGTCACCTTAGTGATACATTTTGGGATAGCACCTAAAGTTTAAAGCAGAAATTGTGGCACTTTGAAATTTTCATTTTTGACCAAAATCGACAGGTCCGGGGCTTAGGGAATTTCTCATATGCCACTAAACGGTTGAAGCTCCTGTTCAAAAATGATGCTCCAAAATCAACTTCTGTCACCTTAGTGATACAATTTGGGATAGCACCTAAAGTTTAAAGCAGAAATTGTGGCACTTTTGAAATTTTCATTTTTGACCAAAATCGACAGGTCCGGGGCTTAGGGAATTTCTCATATGCCACTAAACGGTTGAAGCTCCTGTTCAAAAATGATGATCCAAAATCAACTTCTGTCACCTTAGTGATACATTTTGGGATAGTACCTAAAGTTTAAAGCAGAAATTGGGGCACTTTTGAAATTTTCATTTTTGATTAAAATTGACAGGTCTGGGGCTTAGGGAATTTCTCATATGCCACAAAACGGTTGAAGCTCCTATTCAAAAATGATGCTCCAAAATCAACTTCTGTCACCTTAGTGATACATTTTGGGATAGTACCTAAAGTTTAAAGCAGAAATTGGGGCACTTTTGAAATTTTCATTTTTGACCAAAATTGACTGGTCCGGGGCTTAGGGAATTTCTCATAAGCCACTAAACGGTTGAAGCTCCTGTTCAAAAATTATGCTCCGAAATCAACTTCTGTCACCTTAGTGATACATTTTGGGATAGCACCTAAAGTTTAAAGCAGAAATTGTGGCACTTTGAAATTTTCATTTTTGACCAAAATCGACAGGTCCGGGGCTTAGGGAATTTCTCATATGCCACTAAACGGTTGAAGCTCCTGTTCAAAAATGATGCTCCAAAATCAACTTCTGTCACCTTAGTGATACAATTTGGGATAGCACCTAAAGTTTAAAGCAGAAATTGTGGCACTTTTGAAATTTTCATTTTTGACCAAAATCGACAGGTCCGGGGCTTAGGGAATTTCTCATATGCCACTAAATGGTTGAAGCTCCTGTTCAAAAATGATGATCCAAAATCAACTTCTGTCACCTTAGTGATACATTTTGGGATAGTACCTAAAGTTTAAAGCAGAAATTGTGGCACTTTTGAAATTTTCATTTTTGACCAAAATCGACAGGTCCGGGGCTTAGGGAATTTCTCATATGCCACTAAACGGTTGAAGCTCATGTTCAAAAATGAGAATCCGAAATCAACTTCTGTCACCTTAGTGATACATTTTGGGATAGTACCTAAAGCTTAAAGCAGAAATTGGTGCACTTTTGACATTTTCATTTTTGACCAAAATCGACAGGTCCGGGGCTTAGGAAATTTCTCATATGCCACAAAACGGTTGAAGCTCCTGTTCAAAAATGATGCTCCAAAATCAACTTCTGTCACCTTAGTGATACATTTTGGGATAGCACCTAAAGTTTAAAGCAGAAATTGTGGCACTTTGAAATTTTCATTTTTGACCAAAATCGACAGGTCCGGGGCTTAGGGAATTTCTCATATGCCACTAAACGGTTGAAGCTCCTGTTCAAAAATGATGCTCCAAAATCAACTTCTGTCACCTTAGTGATACAATTTGGGATAGCACCTAAAGTTTAAAGCAGAAATTGTGGCACTTTTGAAATTTTCATTTTTGACCAAAATCGACAGGTCCGGGGCTTAGGGAATTTCTCATATGCCACTAAACGGTTGAAGCTCCTGTTCAAAAATGATGATCCAAAATCAACTTCTGTCACCTTAGTGATACATTTTGGGATAGTACCTAAAGTTTAAAGCAGAAATTGGGGCACTTTTGAAATTTTCATTTTTGATTAAAATTGACAGGTCTGGGGCTTAGGGAATTTCTCATATGCCACAAAACGGTTGAAGCTCCTATTCAAAAATGATGCTCCAAAATCAACTTCTGTCACCTTAGTGATACATTTTGGGATAGTACCTAAAGTTTAAAGCAGAAATTGGGGCACTTTTGAAATTTTCATTTTTGACCAAAATTGACTGGTCCGGGGCTTAGGGAATTTCTCATAAGCCACTAAACGGTTGAAGCTCCTGTTCAAAAATTATGCTCCGAAATCAACTTCTGTCACCTTAGTGATACATTTTGGGATAGTACCTAAAGTTTAAAGCAGAAATTGGGGCACTTTTGAAATTTTCATGTTTGACCAAAATTGACAGGTCCGAAGCTTAGGGAATTTCTCATATGCCACAAAACGGTTGAAGCTCCTGTTCAAAAATGATGCTCCAAAATCAACTTCTGTCACCTTAGTGATACATTTTGGGATAGTACCTAAAGTTTAAAGCAGAAATTGGGGCACTTTTGAAATTTTCATTTTTGACCAAAATCGACAGGTCCGGGGCTTAGGGAATTTCTCATATGCCACAAAACGGTTGAAGCTCCTGTTCAAAAATGATGCTCCAAAATCAACTTCTGTCACCTTAGTGATACATTTTGGGATAGTACCTAAAGTTTAAAGCAGAAATTGGAGCACTTTTGAAATTTCCATTTTTGACCAAAATCGACAGGTCCGGGGCTTAGGGAATTTCTCATATGCCACTAAACGGTTGAAGCTCCTGTTCAAAAATTATGCTCCGAAATCAACTTCTGTCACCTTAGTGATACATTTTGGGATAGTACCTAAAGTTTAAAGCAGAAATTGGGGCACTTTTGACATTTTCATTTTTGACCAAAATCGACAGGTCCGGGGCTTAGGGAATTTCTCATATGCCACAAAACGGTTGAAGCTCCTGTTCAAAAATGATGCTCCAAAATCAACTTCTGTCACCTTAGTGATACATTTTGGGATAGTATCTAAAGTTTAAAGCAGAAATTGGGGCACTTTTGAAATTTTCATTTTTGACCAAAATTGACAGGTCCGGGGCTTAGGGAATTTCTCATATGCCACTAAACGGTTGAAGCTCCTGTTCAAAAATTATGCTCCGAAATCAACTTCTGTCACCGTAGTGATACATTTTGGGATAGTACCTAAAGTTTAAAGCAGAAATTTGGGCACTTTTGACATTTTCATTTTTGACCAAAATCGACAGGTCCGGGGCTTAGGGAATTTCTCATATGCCACTAAACGGTTGAAGCTCCTGTTCAAAAATGATGCTCCAAAATCAACTTCTGTCACCTTAGTGATACATTTTGGGATAGTACCTAAAGTTTAAAGCAGAAATTGGGGCACTTTTGAAATTTTCATTTTTGACCAAAATTGACAGGTCCGGGGCTTAGGGAATTTCTCATATGCCACTAAACGGTTGAAGCTCCTGTTCAAAAATTATGCTCCGAAATCAACTTCTGTCACCTTAGTGATACATTTTGGGATAGCACCTAAAGTTTAAAGCAGAAATTGGGGCACTTTTGAAATTTTCATTTTTGACCAAAATCGACAGGTCCGGGGCTTAGGGAATTTCTCATATGCCACTAAACGGTTGAAGCTCCTGTTCAAAAATGATGATCCGAAATCAACTTCTGTCACCGTAGTGATACATTTTGGGATAGTACCTAAAGTTTAAAGCAGAAATTGGGGCACTTTTGAAATTTTCATTTTTGACCAAAATTGACAGGTCCGGGGCTTAAGGTATTTCTCATATGCCACTAAACGGTTGAAGCTCCTGTTCAAAAGTGATTATCCGAAATCAACTTCTGTCACCTTAGTGATACATTTTAGGATAGTACCTAAAGTTTAAAGCAGAAATTGGGGCACTTTTGACATTTTCATTTTTGACCAAAATCGACAGGTCCGGGGCTTAGGGAATTTCTCATATGCCACAAAACGGTTGAAGCTCCTGTTCAAAAATGATGCTCCGAAATCAACTTCTGTCACCTTTGTGATACATTTTGGGATAGTACCTAAAGTTTAAAGCAGAAATTGGAGCACTTTTGAAATTTCCATTTTTGACCAAAATCGACAGGTCCGGGGGATTAGGGAATTTCTCATATGCCACTAAACGGTTGAAGCTCCTGTTCAAAAATTATGCTCCAAAATCAACTTCTGTCACCTTAGTGATACATTTTGGGATAGTACCTAAAGTTTAAAGCAGAAATTGGGGCACTTTTGAAATTTTTATTTTTGACCAAAATCGACAGGTCCGGGTCTTAGGGTATTTCTCATATGCCACTAAACGGTTGAAGCTCCTGTTCAAAAATGATGCTCCGAAATCAACTTCTGTCACCTTTGTGATACATTTTGGGATAGTACCTAAAGTTTAAAGCAGAAATTGGGGCACTTTTGACATTTTCATTTTTGACCAAAATTGACAGGTCCGGGGCTTAGGGAATTTCTCATATGCCACAAAACGGTTGAAGCTCCTGTTCAAAAATGATGCTCCGAAATCAACTTCTGTCACCTTTGTGATACATTTTGGGATAGTACCTAAAGTTTAAAGCAGAAATTGGAGCACTTTTGAAATTTCCATTTTTAACCAAAATCGACAGGTCCGGGGCTTAGGGAATTTCTCATATGCCACTAAACGGTTGAAGCTCCTGTTCAAAAATGATGCTCCGAAATCAACTTCTGTCACCTTTGTGATACATTTTGGGATAGTACCTAAAGTTTAAAGCAGAAATTGGAGCACTTTTGAAATTTCCATTTTTGACCAAAATCGACAGGTCCGGGGCTTAGGGAATTTCTCATATGCCACTAAACGGTTGAAGCTCCTGTTCAAAAATTATGCTCCAAAATCAACTTCTGTCACCTTAGTGATACATTTTGGGATAGTACCTAAAGTTTAAAGCAGAAATTGGGGCACTTTTGACATTTTCATTTTTGACCAAAATCGACAGTTCCGGGGCTTAGGGAATTTCTCATATGCCACAAAACGGTTGAAGCTCCTGTTCAAAAATGATGCTCCAAAATCAACTTCTGTCACCTTAGTGATACATTTTGGGATAGTACCTAAAGTTTAAAGCAGAAATTGGAGCACTTTTGAAATTTCCATTTTTGACCAAAATCGACAGGTCCGGGGCTTAGGGTATTTCTCATATGTCACAAAACGGTTGAAGCTCCTGTTCAAAAATGATGATCCGAAATCAACTTCTGTCACCTTAGTGATACATTTTGGGATAGTACCTAAAGCTTAAAGCAGAAATTGGTGCACTTTTGACATTTTCATTTTTGACCAAAATCGACAGGTCCGGGGCTTAGGGAATTTCTCATAAGCCACTAAACGGTTGAAGCTCCTGTTCAAAAATGATACTCCGAAATCAACTTCTGTCACCTTAGTGATACATTTTGGGATAGTACCTAAAGTTTAAAGCAGAAATTGGTGCACTTTTGACATTTTCATTTTTGACCAAAATCGACAGGTCCGGGGCTTAGGGAATTTCTCATATGCCACTAAACGGTTGAAGCTCCTGTTCAAAAATGATGCTCCAAAATCAACTTCTGTCACCTTAGTGATACAATTTGGGATAGCACCTAAAGTTTAAAGCAGAAATTGTGGCACTTTTGAAATTTTCATTTTTGACCAAAATCGACAGGTCCGGGGCTTAGGGAATTTCTCATATGCCACTAAACGGTTGAAGCTCATGTTCAAAAATGAGAATCCGAAATCAACTTCTGTCACCTTAGTGATACATTTTGGGATAGTACCTAAAGCTTAAAGCAGAAATTGGTGCACTTTTGACATTTTCATTTTTGACCAAAATCGACAGGTCCGGGGCTTAGGAAATTTCTCATATGCCACAAAACGGTTGAAGCTCCTGTTCAAAAATGATGCTCCAAAATCAACTTCTGTCACCTTAGTGATACATTTTGGGATAGCACCTAAAGTTTAAAGCAGAAATTGTGGCACTTTGAAATTTTCATTTTTGACCAAAATCGACAGGTCCGGGGCTTAGGGAATTTCTCATATGCCACTAAACGGTTGAAGCTCCTGTTCAAAAATGATGCTCCAAAATCAACTTCTGTCACCTTAGTGATACAAATTGGGATAGCACCTAAAGTTTAAAGCAGAAATTGTGGCACTTTTGAAATTTTCATTTTTGACCAAAATCGACAGGTCCGGGGCTTAGGGAATTTCTCATATGCCACTAAACGGTTGAAGCTCCTGTTCAAAAATGATGATCCAAAATCAACTTCTGTCACCTTAGTGATACATTTTGGGATAGTACCTAAAGTTTAAAGCAGAAATTGGGGCACTTTTGAAATTTTCATTTTTGATTAAAATTGACAGGTCTGGGGCTTAGGGAATTTCTCATATGCCACAAAACGGTTGAAGCTCCTATTCAAAAATGATGCTCCAAAATCAACTTCTGTCACCTTAGTGATACATTTTGGGATAGTACCTAAAGTTTAAAGCAGAAATTGGGGCACTTTTGAAATTTTCATTTTTGACCAAAATTGACTGGTCCGGGGCTTAGGGAATTTCTCATAAGCCACTAAACGGTTGAAGCTCCTGTTCAAAAATTATGCTCCGAAATCAACTTCTGTCACCTTAGTGATACATTTTGGGATAGTACCTAAAGTTTAAAGCAGAAATTGGGGCACTTTTGAAATTTTCATTTTTGACCAAAATTGACAGGTCCGAAGCTTAGGGAATTTCTCATATGCCACAAAACGGTTGAAGCTCCTGTTCAAAAATGATGCTCCAAAATCAACTTCTGTCACCTTAGTGATACATTTTGGGATAGTACCTAAAGTTTAAAGCAGAAATTGGGGCACTTTTGAAATTTTCATTTTTGACCAAAATCGACAGGTCCGGGGCTTAGGGAATTTCTCATATGCCACAAAACGGTTGAAGCTCCTGTTCAAAAATGATGCTCCAAAATCAACTTCTGTCACCTTAGTGATACATTTTGGGATAGTACCTAAAGTTTAAAGCAGAAATTGGAGCACTTTTGAAATTTCCATTTTTGACCAAAATCGACAGGTCCGGGGCTTAGGGAATTTCTCATATGCCACTAAACGGTTGAAGCTCCTGTTCAAAAATTATGCTCCGAAATCAACTTCTGTCACCTTAGTGATACATTTTGGGATAGTACCTAAAGTTTAAAGCAGAAATTGGGGCACTTTTGACATTTTCATTTTTGACCAAAATCGACAGGTCCGGGGCTTAGGGAATTTCTCATATGCCACAAAACGGTTGAAGCTCCTGTTCAAAAATGATGCTCCAAAATCAACTTCTGTCACCTTAGTGATACATTTTGGGATAGTATCTAAAGTTTAAAGCAGAAATTGGGGCACTTTTGAAATTTTCATTTTTGACCAAAATTGACAGGTCCGGGGCTTAGGGAATTTCTCATATGCCACTAAACGGTTGAAGCTCCTGTTCAAAAATGATGCTCCAAAATCAACTTCTGTCACCTTAGTGATACATTTTGGGATAGTACCTAAAGTTTAAAGCAGAAATTGGGGCACTTTTGAAATTTTTATTTTTGACCAAAATCGACAGGTCCGGGTCTTAGGGTATTTCTCATATGCCACTAAACGGTTGAAGCTCCTGTTCAAAAATTATGCTCCGAAATCAACTTCTGTCACCTTAGTGATACATTTTGGGATAGCACCTAAAGTTTAAAGCAGAAATTGGGGCACTTTTGAAATTTTCATTTTTGACCAAAATCGACAGGTCCGGGGCTTAGGGAATTTCTCATATGCCACTAAACGGTTGAAGCTCCTGTTCAAAAATGATGATCCGAAATCAACTTCTGTCACCTTAGTGATACATTTTGGGATAGTACCTAAAGTTTAAAGCAGAAATTGGGGCACTTTTGAAATTTTCATTTTTGACCAAAATCGACAGGTCCGGGGCTTAGGGAATTTCTCATATGCCACTAAACGGTTGAAGCTCCTGTTCAAAAATGATGCTCCAAAATCAACTTCTGTCACCTTAGTGATACATTTTGGGATAGCACCTAAAGTTTAAAGCAGAAATTGTGGCACTTTGAAATTTTCATTTTTGACCAAAATCGACAGGTCCGGGGCTTAGGGAATTTCTCATATGCCACTAAACGGTTGAAGCTCCTGTTCAAAAATGATACTCCGAAATCAACTTCTGTCACCTTAGTGATACATTTTGGGATAGTACCTAAAGTTTAAAGCAGAAATTGGTGCACTTTTGACATTTTCATTTTTGACCAAAATCGACAGGTCCGGGGCTTAGGGAATTTCTCATAAGCCACTAAACGGTTGAAGCTCATGTTCAAAAATGAGAATCCGAAATCAACTTCTGTCACCTTAGTGATACATTTTGGAATAGTACCTAAAGCTTAAAGCAGAAATTGGTGCACTTTTGACATTTTCATTTTTGACCAAAATCGACAGGTCCGGGGCTTAGGAAATTTCTCATATGCCACAAAACGGTTGAAGCTCCTGTTCAAAAATGATGCTCCAAAATCAACTTCTGTCACCTTAGTGATACATTTTGGGATAGTACCTAAAGTTTAAAGCAGAAATTGGGGCACTTTTGAAATTTTCATTTTTGACCAAAATCGACAGGTCCGGGGCTTAGGGAATTTCTCATATGCCACTAAACGGTTGAAGCTCCTGTTCAAAAATGATGCTCCGAAATCAACTTCTGTCACCTTAGTGATACATTTTGGGATAGTACCTAAAGTTTAAAGCAGAAATTGGTGCACTTTTGACATTTTCATTTTTGACCAAAATCGACAGGTCCGGGGCTTAGGGAATTTCTCATAAGCCACTAAACGGTTGAAGCTCCTGTTCAAAAGTGATGCTCCAAAATCAACTTCTGTCACCTTAGTGATACATTTTGGGATAGTACCTAAAGTTTAAAGCAGAAATTGGAGCACTTTTAAAATTTCCATTTTTGACCAAAATCGACAGGTCCGGGGCTTAGGGAATTTCTCATATGCCACTAAACGGTTGAAGCTCCTGTTCAAAAATGATGCTCCAAAATCAACTTCTGTCACCTTAGTGATACAATTTGGGATAGCACCTAAAGTTTAAAGCAGAAATTGTGGCACTTTTGAAATTTTCATTTTTGACCAAAATCGACAGGTCCGGGGCTTAGGGAATTTCTCATATGCCACTAAACGGTTGAAGCTCCTGTTCAAAAATGATGATCCGAAATAAACTTCTGTCACCTTAGTGATACATTTTGGGATAGTACCTAAAGTTTAAAGCAGAAATTGGGGCACTTTTGAAATTTTCATTTTTGATTAAAATTGACAGGTCTGGGGCTTAGGGAATTTCTCATATGCCACTAAATGGTTGAAGCTCCTGTTCAAAAATGATGATCCGAAATCAACTTCTGTCACCTTAGTAATACATTTTGGGATAGTACCTAAAGTTTAAAGCAGAAATTGGGGCACTTTTGAAATTTTCATTTTTGACCAAAATTGACTGGTCCGGGGCTTAGGGAATTTCTCATAAGCCACTAAACGGTTGAAGCTCCTGTTCAAAAATTATGCTCCGAAATCAACTTCTGTCACCTTAGTGATACATTTTGGGATAGTACCTAAAGTTTAAAGCAGAAATTGGGGCACTTTTGAAATTTTCATTTTTGACCAAAATTGACAGGTCCGAAGCTTAGGGAATTTCTCATATGCCGCAAAACGGTTGAAGCTCCTGTTCAAAAATGATGCTCCAAAATCAACTTCTGTCACCTTAGTGATACATTTTGGGATAGTACCTAAAGTTTAAAGCAGAAATTGGGGCACTTTTAAAATTTTTATTTTTGACCAAAATCGTCAGGTCCGGGGCTTAGGGTATTTCTCATATGCCACTAAATGGTTGAAGCTCCTGTTCAAAAATGATGATCCGAAATCAACTTCTGTCACCTTAGTAATACATTTTGGGATAGTACCTAAAGTTTAAAGCAGAAATTGGGGCACTTTTGACATTTTCATTTTTGACCAAAATCGACAGGTCCGGGGCTTAGGGAATTTCTCATATGCCACTAAACGGTTGAAGCTCCTGTTCAAAAATGATGATCCGAAATCAACTTCTGTCACCTTAGTGATACATTTTGGGATAGTACCTAAAGTTTAAAGCAGAAATTGGGGCACTTTTGAAATTTTTATTTTTGACCAAAATCGACAGGTCCGGGGCTTAGGGTATTTCTCATATGCCACTAAACGGTTGAAGCTCCTGTTCAAAAATGAGAATCCGAAATCAACTTCTGTCACCTTAGTGATACATTTTGGGATAGTACCTAAAGTTTAAAGCAGAAATTGGGGCACTTTTGACATTTTCATTTTTGACCAAAATCGACAGGTCCGGGGCTTAGGGAATTTCTCATATGCCACTAAACGGTTGAAGCTCCTGTTCAAAAATGATGATCCGAAATCAACTTCTGTCACCGTAGTGATACATTTTGGGATAGTACCTAAAGTTTAAAGCAGAAATTGGGGCACTTTTGAAATATTCATTTTTGACCAAAATTGACAAGTCCGGGGCTTAAGGTATTTCTCATATGCCACTAAACGGTTGAAGCTCCTGTTCAAATATGATGATCCGAAATCAACTTCTGTCACCTTAGTGATACATTTTGGGATAGTACCTAAAGTTCAAAGCAGAAATTGGGGCACTTTTGACATTTTCATTTTTGACCAAAATCGACAGGTCCAGGGCTTAGGGAATTTCTCATATGCCACAAAACGGTTGAAGCTCCTGTTCAAAAATGATGCTCCAAAATCAACTTCTATCACCTTAGTGATACATTTTGGGATAGTAACTAAAGTTTAAAGCAGAAATTGGGGCACTTTTGAAATTTTCATTTTTGACCAAAATCGACAGGTCCGGGGCTTAGGGAATTTCTCATATGCCACAAAACGGTTGAAGCTCCTGTTCAAAAATGATGCTCCAAAATCAACTTCTGTCACCTTTAGTGATACATTTTGGGATAGTACCTAAAGATTAAAGCAGAAATTGGAGCACTTTTGAAATTTCCATTTTTGACCAAAATCGACAGGTCCGGGGCTTAGGGAATTTCTCATATGCCACTAAACGGTTGAAGCTCCTGTTCAAAAATGATGATCCGAAATCAACTTCTGTCACCTTAGTGATACATTTTGGGATAGTACCTAAAGTTTAAAGCAGAAATTGGGGCACTTTTGAAATTTTTATTTTTGACCAAAATCGACAGGTCCGGGGCTTAGGGTATTTCTCATATGCCACTAAATGGTTGAAGCTCCTGTTCAAAAATGATGCTCCAGAATCAACTTCTGTCACCTTAGTGATACATTTTGGGATAGTACCTAAAGTTTAAAGCAGAAATTGGGGCACTTTTGAAATTTTCATTTTTGACCAAAATTGACAGGTCCGGGGCTTAGGGAATTTCTCATATGCCACTAAACGGTTGAAGCTCCTGTTCAAAAATTATGCTCCGAAATCAACTTCTGTCACCTTAGTGATACATTTTGGGATAGCACCTAAAGTTTAAAGCAGAAATTGGGGCACTTTTGAAATTTTCATTTTTGACCAAAATCGACAGGTCCGGGGCTTAGGGAATTTCTCATATGCCACTAAACGGTTGAAGCTCCTGTTCAAAAATGATGATCCGAAATCAACTTCTGTCACCGTAGTGATACATTTTGGGATAATACCTAAAGTTCAAAGCAGAAATTGGGGCACTTTTGAAATTTTAATTTTTGACAAAAATCGACAGGTCCGGGGCTTAGGGTATTTCTCATATGCCACTAAACGGTTGAAGCTCCTGTTCAAAAATGATTATCCGAAATCAACTTCTGTCACCTTAGTGATACATTTTGGGATAGTACCTAAAGTTTAAAGCAGAAATTGGGGCACTTTTGACATTTTCATTTTTGACCAAAATCGACAGGTCCGGGGCTTAAGGTATTTCTCATATGCCACTAAACGGTTGAAGCTCCTGTTCAAAAATGATGATCCGAAATCAACTTCTGTCACCTTAGTGATACATTTTGGGATAGTACCTAAAGTTTAAAGCAGAAATTGGGGCACTTTTGACATTTTCATTTTTGACCAAAATTGACAGGTCCGGGGCTTAAGGTATTTCTCATATGCCACTAAACGGTTGAAGCTCCTGTTCAAAAATGATGATCCGAAATCAACTTCTGTCACCTTTGTGATACATTTTGGGATAGTACCTAAAGTTTAAAGCAGAAATTGGGGCACTTTTGACATTTTCATTTTTGACCAAAATTGACAGGTCCGGGGCTTAGGGAATTTCTCATATGCCACAAAACGGTTGAAGCTCCTGTTCAAAAATGATGCTCCGAAATCAACTTCTGTCACCTTTGTGATACATTTTGGGATAGTACCTAAAGTTTAAAGCAGAAATTGGAGCACTTTTGAAATTTCCATTTTTAACCAAAATCGACAGGTCCGGGGCTTAGGGAATTTCTCATATGCCACTAAACGGTTGAAGCTCCTGTTCAAAAATGATGCTCCGAAATCAACTTCTGTCACCTTTGTGATACATTTTGGGATAGTACCTAAAGTTTAAAGCAGAAATTGGAGCACTTTTGAAATTTCCATTTTTGACCAAAATCGACAGGTCCGGGGCTTAGGGAATTTCTCATATGCCACTAAACGGTTGAAGCTCCTGTTCAAAAATTATGCTCCAAAATCAACTTCTGTCACCTTAGTGATACATTTTGGGATAGTACCTAAAGTTTAAAGCAGAAATTGGTGCACTTTTGACATTTTCATTTTTGACCAAAATCGACAGGTCCGGGGCTTAGGGAATTTCTCATAAGCCACTAAACGGTTGAAGCTCATGTTCAAAAATGAGAATCCGAAATCAACTTCTGTCACCTTAGTGATACATTTTGGGATAGTACCTAAAGCTTAAAGCAGAAATTGGTGCACTTTTGACATTTTCATTTTTGACCAAAATCGACAGGTCCGGGGCTTAGGAAATTTCTCATATGCCACAAAACGGTTGAAGCTCCTGTTCAAAAATGATGCTCCAAAATCAACTTCTGTCACCTTAGTGATACATTTTGGGATAGTACCTAAAGTTTAAAGCAGAAATTGGGGCACTTTTGAAATTTTCATTTTTGACCAAAATCGACAGGTCCGGGGCTTAGGGAATTTCTCATATGCCACTAAACGGTTGAAGCTCCTGTTCAAAAATGATGCTCCAAAATCAACTTCTGTCACCTTAGTGATACATTTTGGGATAGCACCTAAAGTTTAAAGCAGAAATTGTGGCACTTTGAAATTTTCATTTTTGACCAAAATCGACAGGTCCGGGGCTTAGGGAATTTCTCATATGCCACTAAACGGTTGAAGCTCCTGTTCAAAAATGATGCTCCGAAATCAACTTCTGTCACCTTAGTGATACATTTTGGGATAGTACCTAAAGTTTAAAGCAGAAATTGGTGCACTTTTGACATTTTCATTTTTGACCAAAATCGACAGGTCCGGGGCTTAGGGAATTTCTCATAAGCCACTAAACGGTTGAAGCTCCTGTTCAAAAGTGATGCTCCAAAATCAACTTCTGTCACCTTAGTGATACATTTTGGGATAGTACCTAAAGTTTAAAGCAGAAATTGGAGCACTTTTAAAATTTCCATTTTTGACCAAAATCGACAGGTCCGGGGCTTAGGGAATTTCTCATATGCCACTAAACGGTTGAAGCTCCTGTTCAAAAATGATGCTCCAAAATCAACTTCTGTCACCTTAGTGATACAATTTGGGATAGCACCTAAAGTTTAAAGCAGAAATTGTGGCACTTTTGAAATTTTCATTTTTGACCAAAATCGACAGGTCCGGGGCTTAGGGAATTTCTCATATGCCACTAAACGGTTGAAGCTCCTGTTCAAAAATGATGATCCGAAATAAACTTCTGTCACCTTAGTGATACATTTTGGGATAGTACCTAAAGTTTAAAGCAGAAATTGGGGCACTTTTGAAATTTTCATTTTTGAATAAAATTGACAGGTCTGGGGCTTAGGGAATTTCTCATATGCCACTAAATGGTTGAAGCTCCTGTTCAAAAATGATGATCCGAAATCAACTTCTGTCACCTTAGTAATACATTTTGGGATAGTACCTAAAGTTTAAAGCAGAAATTGGGGCACTTTTGAAATTTTCATTTTTGACCAAAATTGACTGGTCCGGGGCTTAGGGAATTTCTCATAAGCCACTAAACGGTTGAAGCTCCTGTTCAAAAATTATGCTCCGAAATCAACTTCTGTCACCTTAGTGATACATTTTGGGATAGTACCTAAAGTTTAAAGCAGAAATTGGGGCACTTTTGAAATTTTCATTTTTGACCAAAATTGACAGGTCCGAAGCTTAGGGAATTTCTCATATGCCGCAAAACGGTTGAAGCTCCTGTTCAAAAATGATGCTCCAAAATCAACTTCTGTCACCTTAGTGATACATTTTGGGATAGTACCTAAAGTTTAAAGCAGAAATTGGGGCACTTTTAAAATTTTTATTTTTGACCAAAATCGACAGGTCCGGGGCTTAGGGTATTTCTCATATGCCACTAAATGGTTGAAGCTCCTGTTCAAAAATGATGATCCGAAATCAACTTCTGTCACCTTAGTAATACATTTTGGGATAGTACCTAAAGTTTAAAGCAGAAATTGGGGCACTTTTGACATTTTCATTTTTGACCAAAATCGACAGGTCCGGGGCTTAGGGAATTTCTCATATGCCACTAAACGGTTGAAGCTCCTGTTCAAAAATGATGATCCGAAATCAACTTCTGTCACCTTAGTGATACATTTTGGGATAGTACCTAAAGTTTAAAGCAGAAATTGGGGCACTTTTGAAATTTTTATTTTTGACCAAAATCGACAGGTCCGGGGCTTAGGGTATTTCTCATATGCCACTAAACGGTTGAAGCTCCTGTTCAAAAATGAGAATCCGAAATCAACTTCTGTCACCTTAGTGATACATTTTGGGATAGTACCTAAAGTTTAAAGCAGAAATTGGGGCACTTTTGACATTTTCATTTTTGACCAAAATCGACAGGTCCGGGGCTTAGGGAATTTCTCATATGCCACTAAACGGTTGAAGCTCCTGTTCAAAAATGATGATCCGAAATCAACTTCTGTCACCGTAGTGATACATTTTGGGATAGTACCTAAAGTTTAAAGCAGAAATTGGGGCACTTTTGAAATATTCATTTTTGACCAAAATTGACAAGTCCGGGGCTTAAGGTATTTCTCATATGCCACTAAACGGTTGAAGCTCCTGTTCAAAAATGATGATCCGAAATCAACTTCTGTCACCTTAGTGATACATTTTGGGATAGTACCTAAAGTTCAAAGCAGAAATTGGGGCACTTTTGACATTTTCATTTTTGACCAAAATCGACAGGTCCAGGGCTTAGGGAATTTCTCATATGCCACAAAACGGTTGAAGCTCCTGTTCAAAAATGATGCTCCAAAATCAACTTCTATCACCTTAGTGATACATTTTGGGATAGTAACTAAAGTTTAAAGCAGAAATTGGGGCACTTTTGAAATTTTCATTTTTGACCAAAATCGACAGGTCCGGGGCTTAGGGAATTTCTCATATGCCACAAAACGGTTGAAGCTCCTGTTCAAAAATGATGCTCCAAAATCAACTTCTGTCACCTTTAGTGATACATTTTGGGATAGTACCTAAAGATTAAAGCAGAAATTGGAGCACTTTTGAAATTTCCATTTTTGACCAAAATCGACAGGTCCGGGGCTTAGGGAATTTCTCATATGCCACTAAACGGTTGAAGCTCCTGTTCAAAAATGATGATCCGAAATCAACTTCTGTCACCTTAGTGATACATTTTGGGATAGTACCTAAAGTTTAAAGCAGAAATTGGGGCACTTTTGAAATTTTTATTTTTGACCAAAATCGACAGGTCCGGGGCTTAGGGTATTTCTCATATGCCACTAAATGGTTGAAGCTCCTGTTCAAAAATGATGCTCCAGAATCAACTTCTGTCACCTTAGTGATACATTTTGGGATAGTACCTAAAGTTTAAAGCAGAAATTGGGGCACTTTTGAAATTTCCATTTTTGACCAAAATCGACAGGTCCGGGGCTTAGGGAATTTCTCATATGCCACTAAACGGTTGAAGCTCCTGTTCAAAAATGATGATCCGAAATCAACTTCTGTCACCTTAGTGATACATTTTGGGATAGTACCTAAAGTTTAAAGCAGAAATTGGGGCACTTTTGAAATTTTCATTTTTGACCAAAATTGACAGGTCCGGGGCTTAGGGAATTTCTCATATGCCACTAAACGGTTGAAGCTCCTGTTCAAAAATTATGCTCCGAAATCAACTTCTGTCACCTTAGTGATACATTTTGGGATAGCACCTAAAGTTTAAAGCAGAAATTGGGGCACTTTTGAAATTTTCATTTTTGACCAAAATCGACAGGTCCGGGGCTTAGGGAATTTCTCATATGCCACTAAACGGTTGAAGCTCCTGTTCAAAAATGATGATCCGAAATCAACTTCTGTCACCGTAGTGATACATTTTGGGATAATACCTAAAGTTCAAAGCAGAAATTGGGGCACTTTTGAAATTTTAATTTTTGACAAAAATCGACAGGTCCGGGGCTTAGGGTATTTCTCATATGCCACTAAACGGTTGAAGCTCCTGTTCAAAAATGATTATCCGAAATCAACTTCTGTCACCTTAGTGATACATTTTGGGATAGTACCTAAAGTTTAAAGCAGAAATTGGGGCACTTTTGACATTTTCATTTTTGACCAAAATCGACAGGTCCGGGGCTTAAGGTATTTCTCATATGCCACTAAACGGTTGAAGCTCCTGTTCAAAAATGATGATCCGAAATCAACTTCTGTCACCTTAGTGATACATTTTGGGATAGTACCTAAAGTTTAAAGCAGAAATTGGGGCACTTTTGACATTTTCCTTTTTGACCAAAATTGACAGGTCCGGGGCTTAAGGTATTTCTCATATGCCACTAAACGGTTGAAGCTCCTGTTCAAAAATGATGATCCGAAATCAATTTCTGTCACCTTAGTGATACATTTTGGGATAATACCTAAAGTTCAAAGCAGAAATTGGGGCACTTTTGAAATTTTAATTTTTAACCAAAATCGACAGGTCCGGGGCTTAGGGAATTTCTCATATGCCACTAAACGGTTGAAGCTCCTGTTCAAAAATTATGCTCCGAAATCAACTTCTGTCACCTTAGTGATACATTTTGGGATAGTACCTAAAGTTCAAAGCAGAAATTGGGGCACTTTTGACATTTTCATTTTTGACCAAAATCGACAGGTCCAGGGCTTAGGGAATTTCTCATATGCCACAAAACGGTTGAAGCTCCTGTTCAAAAATGATGCTCCAAAATCAACTTCTATCACCTTAGTGATACATTTTGGGATAGTAACTAAAGTTTAAAGCAGAAATTGGGGCACTTTTGAAATTTTCATTTTTGACCAAAATCGACAGGTCCGGGGCTTAGGGAATTTCTCATATGCCACAAAACGGTTGAAGCTCCTGTTCAAAAATGATGCTCCAAAATCAACTTCTGTCACCTTTAGTGATACATTTTGGGATAGTACCTAAAGATTAAAGCAGAAATTGGAGCACTTTTGAAATTTCCATTTTTGACCAAAATCGACAGGTCCGGGGCTTAGGGAATTTCTCATATGCCACTAAACGGTTGAAGCTCCTGTTCAAAAATGATGATCCGAAATCAACTTCTGTCACCTTAGTGATACATTTTGGGATAGTACCTAAAGTTTAAAGCAGAAATTGGGGCACTTTTGAAATTTTTATTTTTGACCAAAATCGACAGGTCCGGGGCTTAGGGTATTTCTCATATGCCACTAAATGGTTGAAGCTCCTGTTCAAAAATGATGCTCCAGAATCAACTTCTGTCACCTTAGTGATACATTTTGGGATAGTACCTAAAGTTTAAAGCAGAAATTGGGGCACTTTTGAAATTTTCATTTTTGACCAAAATTGACAGGTCCGGGGCTTAGGGAATTTCTCATATGCCACTAAACGGTTGAAGCTCCTGTTCAAAAATTATGCTCCGAAATCAACTTCTGTCACCTTAGTGATACATTTTGGGATAGCACCTAAAGTTTAAAGCAGAAATTGGGGCACTTTTGAAATTTTCATTTTTGACCAAAATCGACAGGTCCGGGGCTTAGGGAATTTCTCATATGCCACTAAACGGTTGAAGCTCCTGTTCAAAAATGATGATCCGAAATCAACTTCTGTCACCGTAGTGATACATTTTGGGATAATACCTAAAGTTCAAAGCAGAAATTGGGGCACTTTTGAAATTTTAATTTTTGACAAAAATCGACAGGTCCGGGGCTTAGGGTATTTCTCATATGCCACTAAACGGTTGAAGCTCCTGTTCAAAAATGATTATCCGAAATCAACTTCTGTCACCTTAGTGATACATTTTGGGATAGTACCTAAAGTTTAAAGCAGAAATTGGGGCACTTTTGACATTTTCATTTTTGACCAAAATCGACAGGTCCGGGGCTTAAGGTATTTCTCATATGCCACTAAACGGTTGAAGCTCCTGTTCAAAAATGATGATCCGAAATCAACTTCTGTCACCTTAGTGATACATTTTGGGATAGTACCTAAAGTTTAAAGCAGAAATTGGGGCACTTTTGACATTTTCCTTTTTGACCAAAATTGACAGGTCCGGGGCTTAAGGTATTTCTCATATGCCACTAAACGGTTGAAGCTCCTGTTCAAAAATGATGATCCGAAATCAATTTCTGTCACCTTAGTGATACATTTTGGGATAATACCTAAAGTTCAAAGCAGAAATTGGGGCACTTTTGAAATTTTAATTTTTAACCAAAATCGACAGGTCCGGGGCTTAGGGAATTTCTCATATGCCACTAAACGGTTGAAGCTCCTGTTCAAAAATTATGCTCCGAAATCAACTTCTGTCACCTTAGTGATACATTTTGGGATAGTACCTAAAGTTTAAAGCAGAAATTGGGGCACTTTTGAAATTTTCATTTTTGACCAAAATTGACAGGACCGGGGCTTAGGGAATTTCTCATATGCCACTAAACGGTTGAAGCTCCTGTTCAAAAATGATGCTCCGAAATCAACTTCTGTCACCTTAGTGATACATTTTGGGATAGCACCTAAAGTTTAAAGCAAAAATTGTGGCACTTTTGAAATTTTCATTTTTGACCAAAATCAACAGGTCCGGGGCTTAGGGAATTTCTCATATGCCACTAAACGGTTGAAGCTCCTGTTCAAAAATGATGATCCGAAATCAACTTCTGTCACCTTAGTGATACATTTTGGGATAGTACCTAAAGTTTAAAGCAGAAATTGGGGCACTTTTGACATTTTCATTTTTGACCAAAATCGACAGGTCCGGGGCTTAGGGAATTTCTCATATGCCACAAAACGGTTGAAGCTACTATATGGTTGAAGCTCCTGTTCAAAAATTATGCTCCGAAATCAACTTCTGTCACCTTAGTGATACATTTTGGGATAGTACCTAAAGTTTAAAGCAGAAATTGGAGCACTTTTGAAATTTCCATTTTTGACCAAAATCGACAGGTCCGGGGCTTAGGGAATTTCTCATATGCCACTAAACGGTTGAAGCTCCTGTTCAAAAATTATGCTCCAAAATCAACTTCTGTCACCTTAGTGATACATTTTGGGAAAGTACCTAAAGTTTAAAGCAGAAATTGGGGCACTTTTTACATTTTTATTTTTGACCAAAATCGACAGGTCCGGGGCTTAGGGTATTTCTCATATGCCACTAAACGGTTGAAGCTCCTGTTCAAAAATGATGATCCGAAATCAACTTCTGTCACCTTAGTGTTACATTTTGGGATAGTACCTAAAGTTCAAAGCAGAAATTGGGGCACTTTTGACATTTTCATTTTTGACCAAAATCGACAGGTCCGGGGCTTAGGGAATTTCTCATATGCCACTAAACGGTTGAAGCTCCTGTTCAAAAATGATGATCCGAAATCAACTTCTGTCACCTTAGTGATACATTTTGGGATAGTACCTAAAGTTTAAAGCAGAAATTGGGGCACTTTTGACATTTTCATTTTTGACCAAAATCGACAGGTCCGGGGCTTAGGGAATTTCTCATATGCCACAAAACGGTTGAAGCTACTATATGGTTGAAGCTCCTGTTCAAAAATTATGCTCCGAAATCAACTTCTGTCACCTTAGTGATACATTTTGGGATAGTACCTAAAGTTTAAAGCAGAAATTGGAGCACTTTTGAAATTTCCATTTTTGACCAAAATCGACAGGTCCGGGGCTTAGGGAATTTCTCATATGCCACTAAACGGTTGAAGCTCCTGTTCAAAAATTATGCTCCAAAATCAACTTCTGTCACCTTAGTGATACATTTTGGGAAAGTACCTAAAGTTTAAAGCAGAAATTGGGGCACTTTTTACATTTTTATTTTTGACCAAAATCGACAGGTCCGGGGCTTAGGGTATTTCTCATATGCCACTAAACGGTTGAAGCTCCTGTTCAAAAATGATGATCCGAAATCAACTTCTGTCACCTTAGTGTTACATTTTGGGATAGTACCTAAAGTTCAAAGCAGAAATTGGGGCACTTTTGACATTTTCATTTTTGACCAAAATCGACAGGTCCGGGGCTTAGGGAATTTCTCATATGCCACTAAACGGTTGAAGCTCATGTTCAAAAATGAGAATCCGAAATCAACTTCTGTCACCTTAGTGATACATTTTGGGATAGTACCTAAAGTTTAAAGCAGAAATTGGTGCATATTTGACATTTTCATTTTTGACCAAAATCGACAGGTCCAGGGCTTAGGGAATTTCTCATATGCCACAAAACGGTTGAAGCTCCTGTTCAAAAATGATGCTCCAAAATCAACTTCTGTCACCTTAGTGATACATTTTGGGATAGTACCTAAAGTTTAAAGCAGAAATTGGGGCACTTTTGAAATTTTCATTTTTGACCAAAATCGACTGGTCCGGGGCTTAGGGAATTTCTCATGTGCCACTAAATGGTTGAAGCTCATGTTCAAAAATGAGAATCCGAAATCAACTTCTGTCACCTTAGTGATACATTTTGGGATAGTACCTAAAGTTTAAAGCAGAAATTGGTGCACTTTTGACATTTTCATTTTTGACCAAAATCGACAGGTCCGGGGCTTAGGGAATTTCTCATATGCCACTAAACGGTTGAAGCTCATGTTCAAAAATGAGAATCCGAAATCAACTTCTGTCACCTTAGTGATACATTTTGGGATAGTACCTAAAGCTTAAAGCAGAAATTGGTGTACTTTTGACATTTTCATTTTTGACCAAAATCGACAGGTCCGGGGCTTAGGGAATTTCTCATATGCCACAAAACGGTTGAAGCTCCTGTTCAAAAATGATGCTCCAAAATCAACTTCTGTCACCTTAGTGATACATTTTGGGAAAGTACCTAAAGTTTAAAGCAGAAATTGGGGCACTTTTGAAATTTTTATTTTTGACCAAAATCGACAGGTCCGGGTCTTAGGGTATTTCTCATATGCCACTAAACGGTTGAAGCTCCTGTTCAAAAATGATGATCCGAAATCAACTTCTGTCACCTTAGTGTTACATTTTGGGATAGTACCTAAAGTTCAAAGCAGAAATTGGGGCACTTTTGAAATTTTCATTTTTGACCAAAATCGACAGGTCCGGGGCTTAGGGAATTTCTCATATTCCACTAAACGGTTGAAGCTCTTGTTCAAAAATGATGATCCGAAATCAACTTCTGTCACCTTAGTGATACATTTTGGGATAGTACCTAAAGTTTAAAGCAGAAATTGGGGCACTTTTGAAATTTTCATTTTTGACCAAAATCGACAGGTCCGGCCGGGGCTTAGGGAATTTCTCATATGCCACTAAACGGTTGAAGCTCCTGTTCAAAAATGATGATCCGAAATCAACTTCTGTCACCTTAGTGATACATTTTGGGATAGCACCTAAAGTATAAAGCAGAAATTGTGGCACTTTTGAAATTTTCATTTTTGACCAAAATCGACAGGTCCGGGGCTTAGGGAATTTCTCATATGCCACAAAACGGTTGAAGCTACTAAACGGTTGAAGCTCCTGTTCAAAAATTATGCTCCGAAATCAACTTCTGTCACCTTAGTGATACATTTTAGGATAGTACCTAAAGTTTAAAGCAGAAATTGGGGCACTTTTGAAATTTTCATTTTTGACCAAAATCGACAGGTCCGGTGCTTAGGGAATTTCTCATATGCCACTAAACGGTTGAAGCTCCTGTTCAAAAATGATGATCCGAAATCAACTTCTGTCACCTTAGTGATACATTTTGGGATAGCACCTAAAGTATAAAGCAGAAATTGTGGCACTTTTGAAATTTTCATTTTTGACCAAAATCGACAGGTCCGGGGCTTAGGGAATTTCTCATATGCCACAAAACGGTTGAAGCTACTAAACGGTTGAAGCTCCTGTTCAAAAATTATGCTTCGAAATCAACTTCTGTCACCTTAGTGATACATTTTGGGATAGTACCTAAAGTTTAAAGCAGAAATTGGGGCACTTTTGAAATTTTCATTTTTGACCAAAATCGACAGGTCCGGGGCTTAGGGAATTTCTCATATGCCACAAAACGGTTGAAGCTCCTGTTCAAAAATGATGATCCGAAATCAACTTCTGTCACCTTAGTGATACATTTTGGGATAGTACCTAAAGTTTAAAGCAGAAATTGGAGCACTTTTGAAATTTCCATTTTTGACCAAAATCGACAGGTCCGGGGCTTAGGGAATTTCTCATATGCCACTAAACGGTTGAAGCTCCTGTTCAAAAATTATGCTCCAAAATCAACTTTTGTCACCTTAGTGATACATTTTGGGATAGCACCTAAAGTTTAAAGCAGAAATTGGGGCACTTTTGAAATGTTTATTTTTGACCAAAATCGACAGGTCCGGGGCTTAGGGTATTTCTCATATGCCACAAAACGGTTGAAGCTCCTGTTCAAAAATGATGATCCGAAATCAACTTCTGTCACCTTAGTGATACATTTTGGGATAGTACCTAAAGTTCAAAGCAGAAATTGGGGCACTTTTGAAATTTTCATTTTTGACCAAAATCGACAGGATCGGGGCTTAGGGAATTTCTCATATGCCACTAAACGGTTGAAGCTCATGTTCAAAAATGAGAATCCGAAATCAACTTCTGTCACCTTAGTGATACATTTTGGGATAGTACCTAAAGTTTAAAGCAGAAATTGGGGCACTTTTGAAATTTTCATTTTTGACCAAAATTGACAGGTCCGGGGCTTATGGAATTTCTCATATGCCACTAAACGGTTGAAGCTCATGTTCAAAAATGAGAATCCGAAATCAACTTCTGTCACCTTAGTGATACATTTTGGGATAGTACCTAAAGTTTAAAGCAGAAATTGGGGCACTTTTGAAATTTTCATTTTTGAACAAAATTGACAGGTCCGGGGCTTAAGGTATTTCTCATATGCCACTAAACGGTTGAAGCTCCTGTTCAAAAATGATGATCCGAAATTAATTTCTGTCACCTTAGTGATACATTTTGGGATAATACCTAAAGTTCAAAGCAGAAATTGGGGCACTTTTGAAATTTTTATTTTTTACCAAAATCGACAGGTCCGGGGCTTAGGGAATTTCTCATATGCCACTAAACGGTTGAAGCTCCTGCTCAAAAATGATGATCCGAAATCAACTTCTGTCACCTTAGTGATACATTTTGGGATAGTACCTAAAGTTTAAAGCAGAAATTGGGGCACTTTTGACATTTTCATTTTTGACCAAAATCGACAGGTCCGGGGCTTAGGGAATTTCTCATATGCCACAAAACGGTTGAAGCTCCTGTTCAAAAATGATGCTCCGAAATCAACTTCTGTCACCTTAGTGATACATTTTGGGATAGTACCTAAAGTTTAAAGCAGAAATTGGAGCACTTTTGAAATTTCCATTTTTGACCAAAATCGACAGGTCCGGGGCTTAGGGAATTTCTCATATGCCACTAAACGGTTGAAGCTCCTGTTCAAAAATTATGCTCCGAAATCAACTTCTGTCACCTTAGTGATACATTTTGGGATAGTACCTAAAGTTTAAAGCAGAAATTGGGGCACTTTTGACATTTTCATTTTTGACCAAAATCGACAGGTCCGATGCTTAGGGAATTTCTCATATGCCACAAAACGGTTGAAGCTCCTGTTCAAAAATGATGCTCCGAAATCAACTTCTGTCACCTTAGTGATACATTTAGGGATAGTACCTAAAGTTTAAAGCAGAAATTGGGGCACTTTTGACATTTTCATTTTTGACCAAAATCGACAGGTCCGGGGCTTAGGGAATTTCTCATATGCCACTAAACGGTTGAAGCTCATGTTCAAAAATGAGAATCCGAAATCAACTTCTGTCACCTTAGTGATACATTTTGGGATAGTACCTAAAGTTTAAAGCAGAAATTGGTGCATATTTGACATTTTCATTTTTGACCAAAATCGACAGGTCCAGGGCTTAGGGAATTTCTCATATGCCACAAAACGGTTGAAGCTCCTGTTCAAAAATGATGCTCCAAAATCAACTTCTGTCACCTTAGTGATACATTTTGGGATAGTACCTAAAGTTTAAAGCAGAAATTGGGGCACTTTTGAAATTTTCATTTTTGACCAAAATCGACTGGTCCGGGGCTTAGGGAATTTCTCATGTGCCACTAAATGGTTGAAGCTCATGTTCAAAAATGAGAATCCGAAATCAACTTCTGTCACCTTAGTGATACATTTTGGGATAGTACCTAAAGTTTAAAGCAGAAATTGGTGCACTTTTGACATTTTCATTTTTGACCAAAATCGACAGGTCCGGGGCTTAGGGAATTTCTCATATGCCACAAAACGGTTGAAGCTCCTGTTCAAAAATGATGCTCCAAAATCAACTTCTGTCACCTTAGTGATACATTTTGGGAAAGTACCTAAAGTTTAAAGCAGAAATTGGGGCACTTTTGAAATTTTTATTTTTGACCAAAATCGACAGGTCCGGGTCTTAGGGTATTTCTCATATGCCACTAAACGGTTGAAGCTCCTGTTCAAAAATGATGATCCGAAATCAACTTCTGTCACCTTAGTGTTACATTTTGGGATAGTACCTAAAGTTCAAAGCAGAAATTGGGGCACTTTTGAAATTTTCATTTTTGACCAAAATCGACAGGTCCGGGGCTTAGGGAATTTCTCATATTCCACTAAACGGTTGAAGCTCTTGTTCAAAAATGATGATCCGAAATCAACTTCTGTCACCTTAGTGATACATTTTGGGATAGTACCTAAAGTTTAAAGCAGAAATTGGGGCACTTTTGAAATTTTCATTTTTGACCAAAATCGACAGGTCCGGCCGGGGCTTAGGGAATTTCTCATATGCCACTAAACGGTTGAAGCTCCTGTTCAAAAATGATGATCCGAAATCAACTTCTGTCACCTTAGTGATACATTTTGGGATAGTACCTAAAGTTTAAAGCAGAAATTGGGGCACTTTTGACATTTTCATTTTTGACCAAAATCGACAGGTCCGATGCTTAGGGAATTTCTCATATGCCACAAAACGGTTGAAGCTCCTGTTCAAAAATGATGCTCCGAAATCAACTTCTGTCACCTTAGTGATACATTTAGGGATAGTACCTAAAGTTTAAAGCAGAAATTGGGGCACTTTTGACATTTTCATTTTTGACCAAAATCGACAGGTCCGGGGCTTAGGGAATTTCTCATATGCCACTAAACGGTTGAAGCTCATGTTCAAAAATGAGAATCCGAAATCAACTTCTGTCACCTTAGTGATACATTTTGGGATAGTACCTAAAGTTTAAAGCAGAAATTGGTGCATATTTGACATTTTCATTTTTGACCAAAATCGACAGGTCCAGGGCTTAGGGAATTTCTCATATGCCACAAAACGGTTGAAGCTCCTGTTCAAAAATGATGCTCCAAAATCAACTTCTGTCACCTTAGTGATACATTTTGGGATAGTACCTAAAGTTTAAAGCAGAAATTGGGGCACTTTTGAAATTTTCATTTTTGACCAAAATCGACTGGTCCGGGGCTTAGGGAATTTCTCATGTGCCACTAAATGGTTGAAGCTCATGTTCAAAAATGAGAATCCGAAATCAACTTCTGTCACCTTAGTGATACATTTTGGGATAGTACCTAAAGTTTAAAGCAGAAATTGGTGCACTTTTGACATTTTCATTTTTGACCAAAATCGACAGGTCCGGGGCTTAGGGAATTTCTCATATGCCACAAAACGGTTGAAGCTCCTGTTCAAAAATGATGCTCCAAAATCAACTTCTGTCACCTTAGTGATACATTTTGGGAAAGTACCTAAAGTTTAAAGCAGAAATTGGGGCACTTTTGAAATTTTTATTTTTGACCAAAATCGACAGGTCCGGGTCTTAGGGTATTTCTCATATGCCACTAAACGGTTGAAGCTCCTGTTCAAAAATGATGATCCGAAATCAACTTCTGTCACCTTAGTGTTACATTTTGGGATAGTACCTAAAGTTCAAAGCAGAAATTGGGGCACTTTTGAAATTTTCATTTTTGACCAAAATCGACAGGTCCGGGGCTTAGGGAATTTCTCATATTCCACTAAACGGTTGAAGCTCTTGTTCAAAAATGATGATCCGAAATCAACTTCTGTCACCTTAGTGATACATTTTGGGATAGTACCTAAAGTTTAAAGCAGAAATTGGGGCACTTTTGAAATTTTCATTTTTGACCAAAATCGACAGGTCCGGCCGGGGCTTAGGGAATTTCTCATATGCCACTAAACGGTTGAAGCTCCTGTTCAAAAATGATGATCCGAAATCAACTTCTGTCACCTTAGTGATACATTTTGGGATAGCACCTAAAGTATAAAGCAGAAATTGTGGCACTTTTGAAATTTTCATTTTTGACCAAAATCGACAGGTCCGGGGCTTAGGGAATTTCTCATATGCCACAAAACGGTTGAAGCTACTAAACGGTTGAAGCTCCTGTTCAAAAATTATGCTCCGAAATCAACTTCTGTCACCTTAGTGATACATTTTGGGATAGTACCTAAAGTTTAAAGCAGAAATTGGGGCACTTTTGAAATTTTCATTTTTGACCAAAATCGACAGGTCCGGTGCTTAGGGAATTTCTCATATGCCACTAAACGGTTGAAGCTCCTGTTCAAAAATGATGATCCGAAATCAACTTCTGTCACCTTAGTGATACATTTTGGGATAGCACCTAAAGTATAAAGCAGAAATTGTGGCACTTTTGAAATTTTCATTTTTGACCAAAATCGACAGGTCCGGGGCTTAGGGAATTTCTCATATGCCACAAAACGGTTGAAGCTACTAAACGGTTGAAGCTCCTGTTCAAAAATTATGCTTCGAAATCAACTTCTGTCACCTTAGTGATACATTTTGGGATAGTACCTAAAGTTTAAAGCAGAAATTGGGGCACTTTTGAAATTTTCATTTTTGACCAAAATCGACAGGTCCGGGGCTTAGGGAATTTCTCATATGCCACAAAACGGTTGAAGCTCCTGTTCAAAAATGATGATCCGAAATCAACTTCTGTCACCTTAGTGATACATTTTGGGATAGTACCTAAAGTTTAAAGCAGAAATTGGAGCACTTTTGAAATTTCCATTTTTGACCAAAATCGACAGGTCCGGGGCTTAGGGAATTTCTCATATGCCACTAAACGGTTGAAGCTCCTGTTCAAAAATTATGCTCCAAAATCAACTTTTGTCACCTTAGTGATACATTTTGGGATAGCACCTAAAGTTTAAAGCAGAAATTGGGGCACTTTTGAAATGTTTATTTTTGACCAAAATCGACAGGTCCGGGGCTTAGGGTATTTCTCATATGCCACAAAACGGTTGAAGCTCCTGTTCAAAAATGATGATCCGAAATCAACTTCTGTCACCTTAGTGATACATTTTGGGATAGTACCTAAAGTTCAAAGCAGAAATTGGGGCACTTTTGAAATTTTCATTTTTGACCAAAATCGACAGGATCGGGGCTTAGGGAATTTCTCATATGCCACTAAACGGTTGAAGCTCATGTTCAAAAATGAGAATCCGAAATCAACTTCTGTCACCTTAGTGATACATTTTGGGATAGTACCTAAAGTTTAAAGCAGAAATTGGGGCACTTTTGAAATTTTCATTTTTGACCAAAATTGACAGGTCCGGGGCTTATGGAATTTCTCATATGCCACTAAACGGTTGAAGCTCATGTTCAAAAATGAGAATCCGAAATCAACTTCTGTCACCTTAGTGATACATTTTGGGATAGTACCTAAAGTTTAAAGCAGAAATTGGGGCACTTTTGAAATTTTCATTTTTGAACAAAATTGACAGGTCCGGGGCTTAAGGTATTTCTCATATGCCACTAAACGGTTGAAGCTCCTGTTCAAAAATGATGATCCGAAATTAATTTCTGTCACCTTAGTGATACATTTTGGGATAATACCTAAAGTTCAAAGCAGAAATTGGGGCACTTTTGAAATTTTTATTTTTTACCAAAATCGACAGGTCCGGGGCTTAGGGAATTTCTCATATGCCACTAAACGGTTGAAGCTCCTGCTCAAAAATGATGATCCGAAATCAACTTCTGTCACCTTAGTGATACATTTTGGGATAGTACCTAAAGTTTAAAGCAGAAATTGGGGCACTTTTGACATTTTCATTTTTGACCAAAATCGACAGGTCCGGGGCTTAGGGAATTTCTCATATGCCACAAAACGGTTGAAGCTCCTGTTCAAAAATGATGCTCCGAAATCAACTTCTGTCACCTTAGTGATACATTTTGGGATAGTACCTAAAGTTTAAAGCAGAAATTGGAGCACTTTTGAAATTTCCATTTTTGACCAAAATCGACAGGTCCGGGGCTTAGGGAATTTCTCATATGCCACTAAACGGTTGAAGCTCCTGTTCAAAAATTATGCTCCGAAATCAACTTCTGTCACCTTAGTGATACATTTTGGGATAGTACCTAAAGTTTAAAGCAGAAATTGGGGCACTTTTGACATTTTCATTTTTGACCAAAATCGACAGGTCCGATGCTTAGGGAATTTCTCATATGCCACAAAACGGTTGAAGCTCCTGTTCAAAAATGATGCTCCGAAATCAACTTCTGTCACCTTAGTGATACATTTAGGGATAGTACCTAAAGTTTAAAGCAGAAATTGGGGCACTTTTGACATTTTCATTTTTGACCAAAATCGACAGGTCCGGGGCTTAGGGAATTTCTCATATGCGACTAAACGGTTGAAGCTCCTGTTCAAAAATGATGCTCCGAAATCAACTTCTGTCACCTTAGTGATACATTTTGGAATAGCACCTAACATTTAAAGCAGAAATTGGGGCACTTTTGACATTTTCATTTTTGACCAAAATCGACAGGTCCAATGCTTAGGGAATTTCTCATATGCCACTAAACGGTTGAAGCTCCTGTTCAAAAATGATGATCCGAAATCAACTTCTGTCACCTTAGTGATACATTTTGGGATAGTACCTAAAGTTTAAAGCAGAAATTGGAGTACTTTTGAAATTTCCATTTTTGACCAAAATCGACAGGTCCGGGACTTAGGGAATTTCTCATATGCCACTAAACGGTTGAAGCTCCTGTTCAAAAATTATGCTCCAAAATCAACTTCTGTCACCTTAGTGATACATTTTGGGATAGTACCTAAAGTTTAAAGCAGAAATTGGGGCACTTTTGAAATTTTTATTTTTTGACCAAAATCGACAGGTCCGGGGCTTAGGGTATTTCTCATATGCCACTAAATGGTTGAAGCTCCTGTTCAAAAATGATGATCCGAAATCAACTTCTGTCACCTTAGTGATACATTTTGGGATAGTACCTAAAGTTCAAAGCAGAAATTGGGGCACTTTTGACATTTTCATTTTTGACCAAAATCGACAGGTCCGGGGCTTAGGGAATTTCTCATATTCCACTAAACGGTTGAAGCTCTTGTTCAAAAATGATGATCCGAAATCAACTTCTGTCACCTTAGTGATACATTTTGGGATAGTACCTAAAGTTTAAAGCAGAAATTGGGGCACTTTTGAAATTTTCATTTTT
Source organism: Pseudophryne corroboree (assembly GCF_028390025.1). Lineage (NCBI taxonomy): Eukaryota > Metazoa > Chordata > Amphibia > Anura > Myobatrachidae > Pseudophryne > Pseudophryne corroboree. The sequence goes on along the minus strand of NW_026970191.1, from coordinate 133,868 downwards.
GACCAAAATCGACAGGTCCGGGGCTTAGGGAATTTCTCATATGCCACTAAACGGTTGAAGCTCCTGTTCAAAAATGATGATCCGAAATCAACTTCTGTCACCTTAGTGATACATTTTGGGATAGCACCTAAAGTATAAAGCAGAAATTGTGGCACTTTTGAAATTTTCATTTTTGACCAAAATCGACAGGTCCGGGGCTTAGGGAATTTCTCATATGCCACAAAACGGTTGAAGCTACTAAACGGTTGAAGCTCCTGTTCAAAAATTATGCTCCGAAATCAACTTCTGTCACCTTAGTGATACATTTTGGGATAGTACCTAAAGTTTAAAGCAGAAATTGGGGCACTTTTGAAATTTTCATTTTTGACCAAAATCGACAGGTCCGGTGCTTAGGGAATTTCTCATATGCCACTAAACGGTTGAAGCTCCTGTTCAAAAATGATGATCCGAAATCAACTTCTGTCACCTTAGTGATACATTTTGGGATAGCACCTAAAGTATAAAGCAGAAATTGTGGCACTTTTGAAATTTTCATTTTTGACCAAAATCGACAGGTCCGGGGCTTAGGGAATTTCTCATATGCCACAAAACGGTTGAAGCTACTAAACGGTTGAAGCTCCTGTTCAAAAATTATGCTTCGAAATCAACTTCTGTCACCTTAGTGATACATTTTGGGATAGTACCTAAAGTTTAAAGCAGAAATTGGGGCACTTTTGAAATTTTCATTTTTGACCAAAATCGACAGGTCCGGGGCTTAGGGAATTTCTCATATGCCACAAAACGGTTGAAGCTCCTGTTCAAAAATGATGATCCGAAATCAACTTCTGTCACCTTAGTGATACATTTTGGGATAGTACCTAAAGTTTAAAGCAGAAATTGGAGCACTTTTGAAATTTCCATTTTTGACCAAAATCGACAGGTCCGGGGCTTAGGGAATTTCTCATATGCCACTAAACGGTTGAAGCTCCTGTTCAAAAATTATGCTCCAAAATCAACTTTTGTCACCTTAGTGATACATTTTGGGATAGCACCTAAAGTTTAAAGCAGAAATTGGGGCACTTTTGAAATGTTTATTTTTGACCAAAATCGACAGGTCCGGGGCTTAGGGTATTTCTCATATGCCACAAAACGGTTGAAGCTCCTGTTCAAAAATGATGATCCGAAATCAACTTCTGTCACCTTAGTGATACATTTTGGGATAGTACCTAAAGTTCAAAGCAGAAATTGGGGCACTTTTGAAATTTTCATTTTTGACCAAAATCGACAGGATCGGGGCTTAGGGAATTTCTCATATGCCACTAAACGGTTGAAGCTCATGTTCAAAAATGAGAATCCGAAATCAACTTCTGTCACCTTAGTGATACATTTTGGGATAGTACCTAAAGTTTAAAGCAGAAATTGGGGCACTTTTGAAATTTTCATTTTTGACCAAAATTGACAGGTCCGGGGCTTATGGAATTTCTCATATGCCACTAAACGGTTGAAGCTCATGTTCAAAAATGAGAATCCGAAATCAACTTCTGTCACCTTAGTGATACATTTTGGGATAGTACCTAAAGTTTAAAGCAGAAATTGGGGCACTTTTGAAATTTTCATTTTTGAACAAAATTGACAGGTCCGGGGCTTAAGGTATTTCGCATATGCCACTAAACGGTTGAAGCTCCTGTTCAAAAATGATGATCCGAAATTAATTTCTGTCACCTTAGTGATACATTTTGGGATAATACCTAAAGTTCAAAGCAGAAATTGGGGCACTTTTGAAATTTTTATTTTTTACCAAAATCGACAGGTCCGGGGCTTAGGGAATTTCTCATATGCCACTAAACGGTTGAAGCTCCTGCTCAAAAATGATGATCCGAAATCAACTTCTGTCACCTTAGTGATACATTTTGGGATAGTACCTAAAGTTTAAAGCAGAAATTGGGGCACTTTTGACATTTTCATTTTTGACCAAAATCGACAGGTCCGGGGCTTAGGGAATTTCTCATATGCCACAAAACGGTTGAAGCTCCTGTTCAAAAATGATGCTCCGAAATCAACTTCTGTCACCTTAGTGATACATTTTGGGATAGTACCTAAAGTTTAAAGCAGAAATTGGAGCACTTTTGAAATTTCCATTTTTGACCAAAATCGACAGGTCCGGGGCTTAGGGAATTTCTCATATGCCACTAAACGGTTGAAGCTCCTGTTCAAAAATTATGCTCCGAAATCAACTTCTGTCACCTTAGTGATACATTTTGGGATAGTACCTAAAGTTTAAAGCAGAAATTGGGGCACTTTTGACATTTTCATTTTTGACCAAAATCGACAGGTCCGATGCTTAGGGAATTTCTCATATGCCACAAAACGGTTGAAGCTCCTGTTCAAAAATGATGCTCCGAAATCAACTTCTGTCACCTTAGTGATACATTTAGGGATAGTACCTAAAGTTTAAAGCAGAAATTGGGGCACTTTTGACATTTTCATTTTTGACCAAAATCGACAGGTCCGGGGCTTAGGGAATTTCTCATATGCGACTAAACGGTTGAAGCTCCTGTTCAAAAATGATGCTCCGAAATCAACTTCTGTCACCTTAGTGATACATTTTGGAATAGCACCTAACATTTAAAGCAGAAATTGGGGCACTTTTGACATTTTCATTTTTGACCAAAATCGACAGGTCCAATGCTTAGGGAATTTCTCATATGCCACTAAACAGTTGAAGCTCCTGTTCAAAAATTATGCTCCAAAATCAACTTCTGTCACCTTAGTGATACATTTTGGGATAGTACCTAAAGTTTAAAGCAGAAATTGGGGCACTTTTGAAATTTTCATTTTTGACCAAAATTGACAGGTCCGGGGCTTAAGGTATTTCTCATATGCCACTAAACGGTTGAAGCTCCTGTTCAAAAATGATGCTCCGAAATCAACTTCTGTCACCTATGTGATACATTTTGGTATAGTACCTAAAGTTCAAAGCAGAAATTGGGGCACTTTTGACATTTTCATTTTTGACCAAAATCGACAGGTCCGGGGCTTAGGGAATTTCTCATATGCCACAAAACGGTTGAAGCTCATGTTCAAAAATTATGCTCCAAAATCAACTTCTGTCACCTTAGTGATACATTTTGGGATAGTACCTAAAGTTTAAAGCAGAAATTGGGGCACTTTTGAAATTTTCATTTTTGACCAAAATCGACAGGTCCGGGGCTTAGGGAATTTCTCATATGCCACTAAACGGTTGAAGCTCCTGTTCAAAAATGATGATCCGAAATCAACTTCTGTCACCTTAGTGATACATTTTGGGATAGTACCTAAAGTTTAAAGCAGAAATTGGAGTACTTTTGAAATTTCCATTTTTGACCAAAATCGACAGGTCCGGGACTTAGGGAATTTCTCATATGCCACTAAACGGTTGAAGCTCCTGTTCAAAAATTATGCTCCAAAATCAACTTCTGTCACCTTAGTGATACATTTTGGGATAGTACCTAAAGTTTAAAGCAGAAATTGGGGCACTTTTGAAATTTTTATTTTTTGACCAAAATCGACAGGTCCGGGGCTTAGGGTATTTCTCATATGCCACTAAATGGTTGAAGCTCCTGTTCAAAAATGATGATCCGAAATCAACTTCTGTCACCTTAGTGATACATTTTGGGATAGTACCTAAAGTTCAAAGCAGAAATTGGGGCACTTTTGACATTTTCATTTTTGACCAAAATCGACAGGTCCGGGGCTTAGGGAATTTCTCATATGCCACAAAACGGTTGAAGCTCCTGTTCAAAAATGATGCTCCAAAATCAACTTCTGTCACCTTAGTGATACATTTTGGGATAGTACCTAAAGTTTAAAGCAGAAATTGGGGCACTTTTGAAATTTTCATTTTTGACCAAAATCGACAGGTCCGGGGCTTAGGGAATTTCTCATATGCCACAAAACGGTTGAAGCTCCTGTTCAAAAATGATGCTCCAAAATCAACTTCTGTCACCTTAGTGATACATTTTGGGATAGTACCTAAAGTTCAAAGCAGAAATTGGGGCACTTTTGACATTTTCATTTTTGACCAAAATCGACAGGTCCGGGGCTTATGGAATTTCTCATATGCCACAAAACGGTTGAAGCTCCTGTTCAAAAATTATGCTCCAAAATCAACTTCTGTCACCTTAGTGATACATTTTGGGATAGTACCTAAAGTTTAAAGCAGAAATTGGGGCACTTTTGAAATTTTCATTTTTGACCAAAATCGACAGGTCCGGGGCTTAGGGAATTTCTCATATGCCACAAAACGGTTGAAGCTCCTGTTCAAAAATGATGCTCCAAAATCAACTTCTGTCACCTTAGTGATACATTTTGGGATAGTACCTAAAGTTTAAAGCAGAAATTGGGGCACTTTTGAAATTTTCATTTTTGACCAAAATCGACAGGTCCGGGGCTTAGGGTATTTCTCAAATGCCACTAAACGGTTGAAGCTCCTGTTCAAAAAAGATGATCCGAAATCAACTTCTGTCACCTTAGTGATACATTTTGGGATAGTACCTAAAGTTTAAAGCAGAAATTGGGGCACTTTTGAAATTTTTATTTTTGACCAAAATCGACAGGTTCGGGGCTTAGGGTATTTCTCATATGCCACTAAACGGTTGAAGCTCCTGTTCAAAAATGATGCTCCAAAATCAACTTCTGTCACCTTAGTGATACATTTTGGGATAGTACCTAAAGTTTAAAGCAGAAATTGGGGCACTTTTGAAATTTTCATTTTTGACCAAAATCGACAGGTCCGGGGCTTAGGGAATTTCTCATATGCCACTAAACGGTTGAAGCTCCTGTTCAAAAATGATGATCCGAAATCAACTTCTGTCACCGTAGTGATACATTTTGGGATAGTACCTAAAGTTTAAAGCAGAAATTGGGGCACTTTTGAAATTTTCATTTTTGACCAAAATTGACAGGTCCGGGGCTTAAGGTATTTCTCATATGCCACTAAACGGTTGAAGCTCCTGTTCAAAAATGATGCTCCGAAATCAACTTCTGTCACCTATGTGATACATTTTGGTATAGTACCTAAAGTTCAAAGCAGAAATTGGGGCACTTTTGACATTTTCATTTTTGACCAAAATCGACAGGTCCGGGGCTTAGGGAATTTCTCATATGCCACAAAACGGTTGAAGCTCCTGTTCAAAAATTATGCTCCAAAATCAACTTCTGTCACCTTAGTGATACATTTTGGGATAGTACCTAAAGTTTAAAGCAGAAATTGGGGCACTTTTGAAATTTTCATTTTTGACCAAAATCGACAGGTCCGGGGCTTAGGGAATTTCTCATATGCCACTAAACGGTTGAAGCTCCTGTTCAAAAATGATGATCCGAAATCAACTTCTGTCACCTTAGTGATACATTTTGGGATAGTACCTAAAGTTCAAAGCAGAAATTGGGGCACTTTTGACATTTTCATTTTTGACCAAAATCGACAGGTCCGGGGCTTAGGGAATTTCTCATATGCCACAAAACGGTTGAAGCTCCTGTTCAAAAATGATGCTCCAAAATCAACTTCTGTCACCTTAGTGATACATTTTGGGATAGTACCTAAAGTTTAAAGCAGAAATTGGGGCACTTTTGAAATTTTCATTTTTGACCAAAATCGACAGGTCCGGGGCTTAGGGAATTTCTCATATGCCACAAAACGGTTGAAGCTCCTGTTCAAAAATGATGCTCCAAAATCAACTTCTGTCACCTTAGTGATACATTTTGGGATAGTACCTAAAGTTCAAAGCAGAAATTGGGGCACTTTTGACATTTTCATTTTTGACCAAAATCGACAGGTCCGGGGCTTATGGAATTTCTCATATGCCACAAAACGGTTGAAGCTCCTGTTCAAAAATTATGCTCCAAAATCAACTTCTGTCACCTTAGTGATACATTTTGGGATAGTACCTAAAGTTTAAAGCAGAAATTGGGGCACTTTTGAAATTTTCATTTTTGACCAAAATCGACAGGTCCGGGGCTTAGGGAATTTCTCATATGCCACTAAACGGTTGAAGCTCCTGTTCAAAAATGATGATCCGAAATCAACTTCTGTCACCTTAGTGATACATTTTGGGATAGTACCTAAAGTTTAAAGCAGAAATTGGGGCACTTTTGAAATTTTCATTTTTGACCAAAATCGACAGGTCCGGGGCTTAGGGAATTTCTCATATGCCACTAAACGGTAGAAGCTCCTGTTCAAAAATTATGCTCCAAAATCAACTTCTGTCACCTTAGTGATACATTTTGGGATAGTACCTAAAGTTTAAAGCAGAAATTGGGGCACTTTTGACATTTTCATTTTTGACCAAAATCGACAGGTCCGGGGCTTAGGGAATTTCTCATATGCCACAAAACGGTTGAAGCTCCTGTTCAAAAATGATGCTCCAAAATCAACTTCTGTCACCTTAGTGATACATTTTGGGATAGTAACTAAAGTTTAAATCAGAAATTGAGGCACTTTTGAAATTTTCATTTTTGACCAAAATCGACAGGTCCGGGGCTTAGGGAATTTCTCATATGCCACAAAACGGTTGAAGCTCCTGTTCAAAAATGATGCTCCAAAATCAACTTCTGTCACCTTAGTGATACATTTTGGGATAGTACCTAAAGTTTAAAGCAGAAATTGGAGCACTTTTGAAATTTCCATTTTTGACCAAAATCGACAGGTCCGGGGCTTAGGGAATTTCTCATATGCCACTAAACGGTTGAAGCTCCTGTTCAAAAATTATGCTCCGAAATCAACTTCTGTCACCTTAGTGATACATTTTGGGATAGTACCTAAAGTTTAAAGCAGAAATTGGGGCACTTTTGAAATTTTCATTTTTGACCAAAATCGACAGGTCCGGGGCTTAGGGTATTTCTCATATGCCACTAAACGGTTGAAGCTCCTGTTCAAAAATGATGATCCGAAATCAAATTCTGTCACCTTAGTGATACATTTTGGGATAGTACCTAAAGTTCAAAGCAGAAATTGGGGCACTTTTGAAATTTTCATTTTTGACCAAAATCGACAGGCCCGGGGCTTAGGGAATTTCTCATATGCCACAAAACGGTTGAAGCTCCTGTTCAAAAATGATGCTCCAAAATCAACTTCTGTCACCTTAGTGATACATTTTGGGATAGTACCTAAAGTTTAAAGCAGAAATTGGAGCACTTTTGAAATTTCCATTTTTGACCAAAATCGACAGGTCCGGGGCTTAGGGAATTTCTCATATGCCACTAAACGGTTGAAGCTCCTGTTCAAAAATTATGCTCCAAAATCAACTTCTGTCACCTTAGTGATACATTTTGGGAAAGTACCTAAAGTTTAAAGCAGAAATTGGGGCACTTTTGAAATTTTTATTTTTGACCAAAATCGACAGGTCCGGGGCTTAGGGTATTTCTCATATGCCACTAAACGGTTGAAGCTCCTGTTCAAAAATGATGATCCGAAATCAAATTCTGTCACCTTAGTGATACATTTTGGGATAGTACCTAAAGTTCAAAGCAGAAATTGGGGCACTTTTGAAATTTTCATTTTTGACCAAAATCGACAGGCCCGGGGCTTAGGGAATTTCTCATATGCCACAAAACGGTTGAAGCTCCTGTTCAAAAATGATGCTCCAAAATCAACTTCTGTCACCTTAGTGATACATTTTGGGATAGTACCTAAAGTTTAAAGCAGAAATTGGGGCACTTTTGAAATTTTCATTTTTGACCAAAATCGACAGGTCCGGGGCTTAGGGTATTTCTCATATGCCACTAAACGGTTGAAGCTCCTGTTCAAAAATGATGATCCGAAATCAAATTCTGTCACCTTAGTGATACATTTTGGGATAGTACCTAAAGTTCAAAGCAGAAATTGGGGCACTTTGACATTTTAATTTTTGACCAAAATCGACAGGTCCGGGGCTTAGGGTATTTCTCATATGCCACTAAACGGTTGAAGCTCCTGTTCAAAAATGATGATCCGAAATCAAATTCTGTCACCTTAGTGATACATTTTGGGATAGCACCTAAAGTTTAAAGTAGAAATTGGGGCACTTTTGAAATTTTCATTTTTGACCAAAATCGACAGGTCCGGGGCTTAGGGAATTTCTCATATGCCACTAAACGGTTGAAGCTCCTGTTCAAAAATGATGATCCGAAATCAACTTCTGTCACCGTAGTGATACATTTTGGGATAGTACCTAAAGTTTAAAGCAGAAATTGGGCACTTTTGAAATTTTCATTTTTGACCAAAATTGACAGGTCCGGGGCTTAAGGTATTTCTCATATGCCACTAAACGGTTGAAGCTCCTGTTCAAAAATGATTATCCGAAATCAACTTCTGTCACCTTAGTGATACATTTTGGGATAGTACCTAAAGTTTAAAGCAGAAATTGGGGCACTTTTGACATTTTCATTTTTGACCAAAATCGACAGGTCCGGGGCTTAGGGATTTTCTCATATGCGACTAAACGGTTGAAGCTCCTGTTCAAAAATGATGCTCCAAAATCAACTTCTGTCACCTTAGTGATACATTTTGGGATAGTACCTAAAGTTTAAAGCAGAAATTGGGGCACTTTTGAAATTTTTATTTTTGACCAAAATCGACAGGTCCGGGGCTTAGGGTATTTCTCATATGCCACTAAACGGTTGAAGCTCCTGTTCAAAAATGATGCTCCAAAATCAACTTCTGTCACCTTAGTGATACATTTTGGGATAGTACCTAAAGTTTAAAGCAGAAATTGGAGCACTTTTGAAATTTCCATTTTTGACCAAAATCGACAGGTCCGGGGCTTAGGGAATTTCTCATATGCCACTAAACGGTTGAAGCTCCTGTTCAAAAATTATGCTCCGAAATCAACTTCTGTCACCTTAGTGATACATTTTGGGATAGTACCTAAAGTTTAAAGCAGAAATTGGGGCTCTTTTGAAATTTTCATTTTTGACCAAAATCTACAGGTCCGGGGCTTAGGGAATTTCTCATATGCGACTAAACGGTTGAAGCTCCTGTTCAAAAATGATGCTCCGAAATCAAATTCTGTCACCTTAGTGATACATTTTGGGATAGCACCTAAAGTTTAAAGCAAAAATTGAGGCACTTTTGAAATTTTCATTTTTTACCAAAATCGACAGGTCCGGGGCTTAGGGAATTTCTCATATGCCACTAAACGGTTGAAGCTCCTGTTCAAAAATGATGATCCGAAATCAACTTCTGTCACCTTAGTAATACATTTTGGGATAGTACCTAAAGTTTAAAGCAGAAATTGGGGCACTTTTGACATTTTCATTTTTGACCAAAATCGACAGGTCCGGGGCTTAGGGAATTTCTCATATGCCACAAAACGGTTGAAGCTCCTGTTCAAAAATGATGATCCGAAATCAACTTCTGTCACCGTAGTGATACATTTTGGGATAGTACCTAAAGTTTAAAGCAGAAATTGGGAGCACTTTTGAAATTTTTATTTTTGACCAAAATCGACAGGTCCGGGGCTTAGGGTATTTCTCATATGCCACTAAATGGTTGAAGCTCCTGTTCAAAAATGATGATCCGAAATCAACTTCTGTCACCTTAGTGATACATTTTGGGATAGTACCTAAAGTTCAAAGCAGAAATTGGGGCACTTTTGACATTTTCATTTTTGACCAAAATCGACAGTTCCGGGGCTTAGGGAATTTCTCATATGCCACAAAACGGTTGAAGCTCCTGTTAAAAAATGATGCTCCAAAATCAACTTCTGTCACCTTAGTGATACATTTTGGGATAGTAACTAAAGTTTAAAGCAGAAATTGGGGCACTTTTGAAATTTTCATTTTTGACCAAAATCGACAGGTCCGGGGCTTAGGGAATTTCTCATATGCCACAAAACGGTTGAAGCTCCTGTTCAAAAATGATGCTCCAAAATCAACTTCTGTCACCTTAGTGATACATTTTGGGATAGTACCTAAAGTTTAAAGCAGAAATTGGATCACTTTTGAAATTTCCATTTTTGACCAAAATCGACAGGTCCGGGGCTTAGGGAATTTCTCATATGCCACTAAACGGTTGAAGCTCCTGTTCAAAAATGATGATCCGAAATCAAATTCTGTCACCTTAGTGATACATTTTGGGATAGTACCTAAAGTTCAAAGCAGAAATTGGGGCACTTTTGAAATTTTCATTTTTGACCAAAATCGACAGGTCCGGGGCTTAGGGAATTTCTCATATGCCACTAAACGGTTGAAGCTCATGTTCAAAAATGAGAATCCGAAATCAACTTCTTTCACCTTAGTGATACATTTTGGGATAGTACCTAAAGTTTAAAGCAGAAATTGGTGCACTTTTGACATTTTCATTTTTGACCAAAATCGACAGACCCGGGGCTTAGGGAATTTCTCATATGCCACAAAACGGTTGAAGCTCCTGTTCAAAAATGATGCTCCAAAATCAACTTCTGTCACCTTAGTGATACATTTTGGGATAGTACCTAAAGTTTAAAGCAGAAATTGGGGCACTTTTGAAATTTTCATTTTTGACCAAAATCGACAGGAATTTCTCATATGCCACTAAACGGTTGAAGCTCCTGTTCAAAAATTATGCTCCAAAATCAACTTCTGTCACCTTAGTGATACATTTTGGGAAAGTACCTAAAGTTTAAAGCAGAAATTGGGGCACTTTTGAAATTTTTATTTTTGACCAAAATCGACAGGTCCGGGGCTTAGGGTATTTCTCATATGCCACTAAACGGTTGAAGCTCCTGTTCAAAAATGATGATCCGAAATCAAATTCTGTCACCTTAGTGATACATTTTGGGATAGTACCTAAAGTTCAAAGCAGAAATTGGGGCACTTTTGACATTTTAATTTTTGACCAAAATCGACAGGTCCGGGGCTTAGGGAATTTCTCATATGCCACAAAACGGTTGAAGCTCCTGTTCAAAAATGATGCTCCAAAATCAACTTCTGTCACCTTAGTGATACATTTTGGGATAGTACCTAAAGTTTAAAGCAGAAATTGGGGCACTTTTGAAATTTTTATTTTTGACCAAAATCGACAGGTCCGGGGCTTAGGGTATTTCTCATATGCCACTAAACGGTTGAAGCTCCTGTTCAAAAATGATGCTCCAAAATCAACTTCTGTCACCTTAGTGATACATTTTGGGATAGTACCTAAAGTTTAAAGCAGAAATTGGGGCACTTTTGAAATTTTCATTTTTGACCAAAATCGACAGGTCCGGGGCTTAAGGTATTTCTCATATGCCACTAAACGGTTGAAGCTCCTGTTCAAAAATGATTATCCGAAATCAACTTCTGTCACCTTAGTGATACATTTTGGGATAGTACCTAAAGTTTAAAGCAGAAATTGGGGCACTTTTGACATTTTCATTTTTGACCAAAATCGACAGGTCCGGGGCTTAGGGAATTTCTCATATGCCACAAAACGGTTGAAGCTCCTGTTCAAAAATGATGCTCCAAAATCAACTTCTGTCACCTTAGTGATACATTTTGGGATAGTACCTAAAGTTTAAAGCAGAAATTGGGGCACTTTTGAAATTTTCATTTTTGACCAAAATCGACAGGTCCGGGGCTTAGGGAATTTCTCATATGCGACTAAACGGTTGAAGCTCCTGTTCAAAAATGATGCTCCAAAATCAACTTCTGTCACCTTAGTGATACATTTTGGGATAGTACCTAAAGTTTAAAGCAGAAATTGGGGCACTTTTGAAATTTTCATTTTTGACCAAAATCGACAGGTCCGGGGCTTAGGGAATTTCTCATATGCCACAAAACGGTTGAAGCTCCTGTTCAAAAATGATGCTCCAAAATCAACTTCTGTCACCTTAGTGATACATTTTGGGATAGTACCTAAAGTTTAAAGCAGAAATTGGGGCACTTTTGAAATTTTCATTTTTGACCAAAATCGACAGGTCCGGCCGGGGCTTAGGGAATTTCTCATATGTGACTAAACGGTTGAAGCTCCTGTTCAAAAATGATGCTCCAAAATCAACTTCTGTCACCTTAGTGATACATTTTGGGATAGTACCTAAAGTTTAAAGCAGAAATTGGGGCACTTTTGAAATTTTTATTTTTGACCAAAATCGACAGGTCCGGGGCTTAGGGTATTTCTCATATGCCACTAAACGGTTGAAGCTCCTGTTCAAAAATGATGCTCCAAAATCAACTTCTGTCACCTTAGTGATACATTTTGGGATAGTACCTAAAGTTTAAAGCAGAAATTGGGGCACTTTTGAAATTTTCATTTTTGACCAAAATCGACAGGTCCGGGGCTTAGGGAATTTCTCATATGCCACAAAACGGTTGAAGCTCCTGTTCAAAAATGATGCTCCAAAATCAACTTCTGTCACCTTAGTGATACATTTTGGGATAGTACCTAAAGTTCAAAGCAGAAATTGGGGCACTTTTGACATTTTCATTTTTGACCAAAATCGACAGGTCCGGGGCTTAGGGAATTTCTCATATGCCACAAAACGGTTGAAGCTCCTGTTCAAAAATGATGCTCCAAAATCAACTTCTGTCACCTTAGTGATACATTTTGGGATAGTAACTAAAGTTTAAATCAGAAATTGAGGCACTTTTGAAATTTTCATTTTTGACCAAAATCGACAGGTCCGGGGCTTAGGGAATTTCTCATATGCCACAAAACGGTTGAAGCTCCTGTTCAAAAATGATGCTCCAAAATCAACTTCTGTCACCTTAGTGATACATTTTGGGATAGTACCTAAAGTTTAAAGCAGAAATTGGAGCACTTTTGAAATTTCCATTTTTGACCAAAATCGACAGGTCCGGGGCTTAGGGAATTTCTCATATGCCACTAAACGGTTGAAGCTCCTGTTCAAAAATTATGCTCCGAAATCAACTTCTGTCACCTTAGTGATACATTTTGGGACAGTACCTAAAGTTTAAAGCAGAAATTGGGGCACTTTTGAAATTTTCATTTTTGACCAAAATCGACAGGTCCGGGGCTTAGGGAATTTCTCATATGCGACTAAACGGTTGAAGCTCCTGTTCAAAAATGATGCTCCGAAATCAACTTCTGTCACCTTAGTGATACATTTTGGGATAGCACCTAAAGTTTAAAGCAAAAATTGTGGCACTTTTGAAATTTTTATTTTTGACCAAAATCGACAGGTCCGGGGCTTAGGGAATTTCTCATATGCCACTAAACGGTTGAAGCTCCTGTTCAAAAATTATGCTCCAAAATCAACTTCTGTCACCTTAGTGATACATTTTGGGAAAGTACCTAAAGTTTAAAGCAGAAATTGGGGCACTTTTGAAATTTTTATTTTTGACCAAAATCGACAGGTCCGGGGCTTAGGGTATTTCTCATATGCCACTAAACGGTTGAAGCTCCTGTTCAAAAATGATGATCCGAAATCAAATTCTGTCACCTTAGTGATACATTTTGGGATAGTACCTAAAGTTCAAAGCAGAAATTGGGGCACTTTTGAAATTTTCATTTTTGACCAAAATCGACAGGCCCGGGGCTTAGGGAATTTCTCATATGCCACAAAACGGTTGAAGCTCCTGTTCAAAAATGATGCTCCAAAATCAACTTCTGTCACCTTAGTGATACATTTTGGGATAGTACCTAAAGTTTAAAGCAGAAATTGGGGCACTTTTGAAATTTTCATTTTTGACCAAAATCGACAGGTCCGGGGCTTAGGGTATTTCTCATATGCCACTAAACGGTTGAAGCTCCTGTTCAAAAATGATGATCCGAAATCAAATTCTGTCACCTTAGTCATACATTTTGGGATAGTACCTAAAGTTCAAAGCAGAAATTGGGGCACTTTTGACATTTTAATTTTTGACCAAAATCGACAGGTCCGGGGCTTAGGGAATTTCTCATATGCGACTAAACGGTTGAAGCTCCTGTTCAAAAATTATGCTCCGAAATCAACTTCTTTCACCTTAGTGATACATTTTGGGATAGCACCTAAAGTTTAAAGCAGAAATTGGGGCACTTTTGAAATTTTCATTTTTGACCAAAATCGACAGGTCCGGGGCTTAGGGAATTTCTCATAAGCCACTAAACGGTTGAAGCTCCTGTTCAAAAATGATGATCCGAAATCAACTTCTGTCACCGTAGTGATACATTTTGGGATAGTACCTAAAGTTTAAAGCAGAAATTGGGGCACTTTTGAAATTTTCATTTTTGACCAAAATTGACAGGTCCGGGGCTTAAGGTATTTCTCATATGCCACTAAACGGTTGAAGCTCCTGTTCAAAAATGATTATCCGAAATCAACTTCTGTCACCTTAGTGATACATTTTGGGATAGTACCTAAAGTTCAAAGCAGAAATTGGGGCACTTTTGACATTTTCATTTTTGACCAAAATCGACAGGTCCGGGGCTTAGGGAATTTCTCATATGCCACAAAACGGTTGAAGCTCCTGTTCAAAAATGATGCTCCAAAATCAACTTCTGTCACCTTAGTGATACATTTTGGGATAGTACCTAAAGTTTAAAGCAGAAATTGGGGCACTTTTGAAATTTTCATTTTTGACCAAAATCGACAGGTCCGGGGCTTAGGGAATTTCTCATATGCGACTAAACGGTTGAAGCTCCTGTTCAAAAATGATGCTCCAAAATCAACTTCTGTCACCTTAGTGATACATTTTGGGATAGTACCTAAAGTTTAAAGCAGAAATTGGGGCACTTTTGAAATTTTTATTTTTGACCAAAATCGACAGGTCCGTGGCTTAGGGTATTTCTCATATGCCACTAAACGGTTGAAGCTCCTGTTCAAAAATGATGCTCCAAAATCAACTTCTGTCACCTTAGTGATACATTTTGGGATAGTACCTAAAGTTTAAAGCAGAAATTGGGGCACTTTTGAAATTTTCATTTTTGACCAAAATTGACAGGTCCGGGGCTTAAGGTATTTCTCATATGCCACTAAACGGTTGAAGCTCCTGTTCAAAAATGATTATCCGAAATCAACTTCTGTCACCTTAGTGATACATTTTGGGATAGTACCTAAAGTTTAAAGCAGAAATTGGGGCACTTTTGACATTTTCATTTTTGACCAAAATCGACAGGTCCGGGGCTTAGGGATTTTCTCATATGCGACTAAACGGTTGAAGCTCCTGTTCAAAAATGATGCTCCAAAATCAACTTCTGTCACCTTAGTGATACATTTTGGGATAGTACCTAAAGTTTAAAGCAGAAATTGGGGCACTTTTGAAATTTTCATTTTTGACCAAAATCGACAGGTCCGGGGCTTAGGGAATTTCTCATATGCCACTAAACGGTTGAAGCTCCTGTTCAAAAATGATGATCCGAAATCAACTTCTGTCACCGTAGTGATACATTTTGGGATAGTACCTAAAGTTTAAAGCAGAAATTGGGGCACTTTTGAAATTTTCATTTTTGACCAAAATTGACAGGTCCGGGGCTTAAGGTATTTCTCATATGCCACTAAACGGTTGAAGCTCCTGTTCAAAAATGATGCTCCGAAATCAACTTCTGTCACCTATGTGATACATTTTGGTATAGTACCTAAAGTTCAAAGCAGAAATTGGGGCACTTTTGACATTTTCATTTTTGACCAAAATCGACAGGTCCGGGGCTTAGGGAATTTCTCATATGCCACAAAACGGTTGAAGCTCATGTTCAAAAATTATGCTCCAAAATCAACTTCTGTCACCTTAGTGATACATTTTGGGATAGTACCTAAAGTTTAAAGCAGAAATTGGGGCACTTTTGAAATTTTCATTTTTGACCAAAATCGACAGGTCCGGGGCTTAGGGAATTTCTCATATGCCACTAAACGGTTGAAGCTCCTGTTCAAAAATGATGATCCGAAATCAACTTCTGTCACCTTAGTGATACATTTTGGGATAGTACCTAAAGTTTAAAGCAGAAATTGGAGTACTTTTGAAATTTCCATTTTTGACCAAAATCGACAGGTCCGGGACTTAGGGAATTTCTCATATGCCACTAAACGGTTGAAGCTCCTGTTCAAAAATTATGCTCCAAAATCAACTTCTGTCACCTTAGTGATACATTTTGGGATAGTACCTAAAGTTTAAAGCAGAAATTGGGGCACTTTTGAAATTTTTATTTTTTGACCAAAATCGACAGGTCCGGGGCTTAGGGTATTTCTCATATGCCACTAAATGGTTGAAGCTCCTGTTCAAAAATGATGATCCGAAATCAACTTCTGTCACCTTAGTGATACATTTTGGGATAGTACCTAAAGTTCAAAGCAGAAATTGGGGCACTTTTGACATTTTCATTTTTGACCAAAATCGACAGGTCCGGGGCTTAGGGAATTTCTCATATGCCACAAAACGGTTGAAGCTCCTGTTCAAAAATGATGCTCCAAAATCAACTTCTGTCACCTTAGTGATACATTTTGGGATAGTACCTAAAGTTCAAAGCAGAAATTGGGGCACTTTTGACATTTTCATTTTTGACCAAAATCGACAGGTCCGGGGCTTATGGAATTTCTCATATGCCACAAAACGGTTGAAGCTCCTGTTCAAAAATTATGCTCCAAAATCAACTTCTGTCACCTTAGTGATACATTTTGGGATAGTACCTAAAGTTTAAAGCAGAAATTGGGGCACTTTTGAAATTTTCATTTTTGACCAAAATCGACAGGTCCGGGGCTTAGGGAATTTCTCATATGCCACTAAACGGTTGAAGCTCCTGTTCAAAAATGATGATCCGAAATCAACTTCTGTCACCTTAGTGATACATTTTGGGATAGTACCTAAAGTTTAAAGCAGAAATTGGGGCACTTTTGAAATTTTCATTTTTGACCAAAATCGACAGGTCCGGGGCTTAGGGAATTTCTCATATGCCACTAAACGGTAGAAGCTCCTGTTCAAAAATTATGCTCCAAAATCAACTTCTGTCACCTTAGTGATACATTTTGGGATAGTACCTAAAGTTTAAAGCAGAAATTGGGGCACTTTTGACATTTTCATTTTTGACCAAAATCGACAGGTCCGGGGCTTAGGGAATTTCTCATATGCCACAAAACGGTTGAAGCTCCTGTTCAAAAATGATGCTCCAAAATCAACTACTGTCACCTTAGTGATACATTTTGGGATAGTAACTAAAGTTTAAATCAGAAATTGAGGCACTTTTGAAATTTTCATTTTTGACCAAAATCGACAGGTCCGGGGCTTAGGGAATTTCTCATATGCCACAAAACGGTTGAAGCTCCTGTTCAAAAATGATGCTCCAAAATCAACTTCTGTCACCTTAGTGATACATTTTGGGATAGTACCTAAAGTTTAAAGCAGAAATTGGAGCACTTTTGAAATTTCCATTTTTGACCAAAATCGACAGGTCCGGGGCTTAGGGAATTTCTCATATGCCACTAAACGGTTGAAGCTCCTGTTCAAAAATTATGCTCCGAAATCAACTTCTGTCACCTTAGTGATACATTTTGGGATAGTACCTAAAGTTTAAAGCAGAAATTGGGGCACTTTTGAAATTTTCATTTTTGACCAAAATCGACAGGTCCGGGGCTTAGGGTATTTCTCATATGCCACTAAACGGTTGAAGCTCCTGTTCAAAAATGATGATCCGAAATCAAATTCTGTCACCTTAGTGATACATTTTGGGATAGTACCTAAAGTTTAAAGCAGAAATTGGAGCACTTTTGAAATTTCCATTTTTGACCAAAATCGACAGGTCCGGGGCTTAGGGAATTTCTCATATGCCACTAAACGGTTGAAGCTCCTGTTCAAAAATTATGCTCCAAAATCAACTTCTGTCACCTTAGTGATACATTTTGGGAAAGTACCTAAAGTTTAAAGCAGAAATTGGGGCACTTTTGAAATTTTTATTTTTGACCAAAATCGACAGGTCCGGGGCTTAGGGTATTTCTCATATGCCACTAAACGGTTGAAGCTCCTGTTCAAAAATGATGATCCGAAATCAAATTCTGTCACCTTAGTGATACATTTTGGGATAGTACCTAAAGTTCAAAGCAGAAATTGGGGCACTTTTGAAATTTTCATTTTTGACCAAAATCGACAGGCCCGGGGCTTAGGGAATTTCTCATATGCCACAAAACGGTTGAAGCTCCTGTTCAAAAATGATGCTCCAAAATCAACTTCTGTCACCTTAGTGATACATTTTGGGATAGTACCTAAAGTTTAAAGCAGAAATTGGGGCACTTTTGAAATTTTCATTTTTGACCAAAATCGACAGGTCCGGGGCTTAGGGTATTTCTCATATGCCACTAAACGGTTGAAGCTCCTGTTCAAAAATGATGATCCGAAATCAAATTCTGTCACCTTAGTGATACATTTTGGGATAGTACCTAAAGTTCAAAGCAGAAATTGGGGCACTTTGACATTTTAATTTTTGACCAAAATCGACAGGTCCGGGGCTTAGGGTATTTCTCATATGCCACTAAACGGTTGAAGCTCCTGTTCAAAAATGATGATCCGAAATCAAATTCTGTCACCTTAGTGATACATTTTGGGATAGCACCTAAAGTTTAAAGTAGAAATTGGGGCACTTTTGAAATTTTCATTTTTGACCAAAATCGACAGGTCCGGGGCTTAGGGAATTTCTCATATGCCACTAAACGGTTGAAGCTCCTGTTCAAAAATGATGATCCGAAATCAACTTCTGTCACCGTAGTGATACATTTTGGGATAGTACCTAAAGTTTAAAGCAGAAATTGGGCACTTTTGAAATTTTCATTTTTGACCAAAATTGACAGGTCCGGGGCTTAAGGTATTTCTCATATGCCACTAAACGGTTGAAGCTCCTGTTCAAAAATGATTATCCGAAATCAACTTCTGTCACCTTAGTGATACATTTTGGGATAGTACCTAAAGTTCAAAGCAGAAATTGGGGCACTTTTGACATTTTCATTTTTGACCAAAATCGACAGGTCCGGGGCTTAGGGAATTTCTCATATGCCACAAAACGGTTGAAGCTCCTGTTCAAAAATGATGCTCCAAAATCAACTTCTGTCACCTTAGTGATACATTTTGGGATAGTACCTAAAGTTTAAAGCAGAAATTGGGGCTCTTTTGAAATTTTCATTTTTGACCAAAATCGACAGGTCCGGGGCTTAGGGAATTTCTCATATGCGACTAAACGGTTGAAGCTCCTGTTCAAAAATGATGCTCCGAAATCAAATTCTGTCACCTTAGTGATACATTTTGGGATAGCACCTAAAGTTTAAAGCAAAAATTGAGGCACTTTTGAAATTTTCATTTTTTACCAAAATCGACAGGTCCGGGGCTTAGGGAATTTCTCATATGCCACTAAACGGTTGAAGCTCCTGTTCAAAAATGATGATCCGAAATCAACTTCTGTCACCTTAGTAATACATTTTGGGATAGTACCTAAAGTTTAAAGCAGAAATTGGGGCACTTTTGACATTTTCATTTTTGACCAAAATCGACAGGTCCGGGGCTTAGGGAATTTCTCATATGCCACAAAACGGTTGAAGCTCCTGTTCAAAAATGATGATCCGAAATCAACTTCTGTCACCGTAGTGATACATTTTGGGATAGTACCTAAAGTTTAAAGCAGAAATTGGGAGCACTTTTGAAATTTTTATTTTTGACCAAAATCGACAGGTCCGGGGCTTAGGGTATTTCTCATATGCCACTAAATGGTTGAAGCTCCTGTTCAAAAATGATGATCCGAAATCAACTTCTGTCACCTTAGTGATACATTTTGGGATAGTACCTAAAGTTCAAAGCAGAAATTGGGGCACTTTTGACATTTTCATTTTTGACCAAAATCGACAGTTCCGGGGCTTAGGGAATTTCTCATATGCCACAAAACGGTTGAAGCTCCTGTTCAAAAATGATGCTCCAAAATCAACTTCTGTCACCTTAGTGATACATTTTGGGATAGTAACTAAAGTTTAAAGTAGAAATTGGGGCACTTTTGAAATTTTCATTTTTGACCAAAATCGACAGGTCCGGGGCTTAGGGAATTTCTCATATGCCACAAAACGGTTGAAGCTCCTGTTCAAAAATGATGCTCCAAAATCAACTTCTGTCACCTTAGTGATACATTTTGGGATAGTACCTAAAGTTTAAAGCAGAAATTGGATCACTTTTGAAATTTCCATTTTTGACCAAAATCGACAGGTCCGGGGCTTAGGGAATTTCTCATATGCCACTAAACGGTTGAAGCTCCTGTTCAAAAATGATGATCCGAAATCAAATTCTGTCACCTTAGTGATACATTTTGGGATAGTACCTAAAGTTCAAAGCAGAAATTGGGGCACTTTTGAAATTTTCATTTTTGACCAAAATCGACAGGTCCGGGGCTTAGGGAATTTCTCATATGCCACTAAACGGTTGAAGCTCATGTTCAAAAATGAGAATCCGAAATCAACTTCTTTCACCTTAGTGATACATTTTGGGATAGTACCTAAAGTTTAAAGCAGAAATTGGTGCACTTTTGACATTTTCATTTTTGACCAAAATCGACAGACCCGGGGCTTAGGGAATTTCTCATATGCCACAAAACGGTTGAAGCTCCTGTTCAAAAATGATGCTCCAATATCAACTTCTGTCACCTTAGTGATACATTTTGGGATAGTACCTAAAGTTTAAAGCAGAAATTGGGGCACTTTTGAAATTTTCATTTTTGACCAAAATCGACAGGAATTTCTCATATGCCACTAAACGGTTGAAGCTCCTGTTCAAAAATTATGCTCCAAAATCAACTTCTGTCACCTTAGTGATACATTTTGGGAAAGTACCTAAAGTTTAAAGCAGAAATTGGGGCACTTTTGAAATTTTTATTTTTGACCAAAATCGACAGGTCCGGGGCTTAGGGTATTTCTCATATGCCACTAAACGGTTGAAGCTCCTGTTCAAAAATGATGATCCGAAATCAAATTCTGTCACCTTAGTGATACATTTTGGGATAGTACCTAAAGTTCAAAGCAGAAATTGGGGCACTTTTGACATTTTAATTTTTGACCAAAATCGACAGGTCCGGGGCTTAGGGAATTTCTCATATGCCACAAAACGGTTGAAGCTCCTGTTCAAAAATGATGCTCCAAAATCAACTTCTGTCACCTTAGTGATACATTTTGGGATAGTACCTAAAGTTTAAAGCAGAAATTGGGGCACTTTTGAAATTTTTATTTTTGACCAAAATCGACAGGTCCGGGGCTTAGGGTATTTCTCATATGCCACTAAACGGTTGAAGCTCCTGTTCAAAAATGATGCTCCAAAATCAACTTCTGTCACCTTAGTGATACATTTTGGGATAGTACCTAAAGTTTAAAGCAGAAATTGGGGCACTTTTGAAATTTTCATTTTTGACCAAAATCGACAGGTCCGGGGCTTAAGGTATTTCTCATATGCCACTAAACGGTTGAAGCTCCTGTTCAAAAATGATTATCCGAAATCAACTTCTGTCACCTTAGTGATACATTTTGGGATAGTACCTAAAGTTTAAAGCAGAAATTGGGGCACTTTTGACATTTTCATTTTTGACCAAAATCGACAGGTCCGGGGCTTAGGGAATTTCTCATATGCCACAAAACGGTTGAAGCTCCTGTTCAAAAATGATGCTCCAAAATCAACTTCTGTCACCTTAGTGATACATTTTGGGATAGTACCTAAAGTTTAAAGCAGAAATTGGGGCACTTTTGAAATTTTCATTTTTGACCAAAATCGACAGGTCCGGGGCTTAGGGAATTTCTCATATGCGACTAAACGGTTGAAGCTCCTGTTCAAAAATGATGCTCCAAAATCAACTTCTGTCACCTTAGTGATACATTTTGGGATAGTACCTAAAGTTTAAAGCAGAAATTGGGGCACTTTTGAAATTTTCATTTTTGACCAAAATCGACAGGTCCGGGGCTTAGGGAATTTCTCATATGCCACAAAACGGTTGAAGCTCCTGTTCAAAAATGATGCTCCAAAATCAACTTCTGTCACCTTAGTGATACATTTTGGGATAGTACCTAAAGTTTAAAGCAGAAATTGGGGCACTTTTGAAATTTTCATTTTTGACCAAAATCGACAGGTCCGGCCGGGGCTTAGGGAATTTCTCATATGTGACTAAACGGTTGAAGCTCCTGTTCAAAAATGATGCTCCAAAATCAACTTCTGTCACCTTAGTGATACATTTTGGGATAGTACCTAAAGTTTAAAGCAGAAATTGGGGCACTTTTGAAATTTTTATTTTTGACCAAAATCGACAGGTCCGGGGCTTAGGGTATTTCTCATATGCCACTAAACGGTTGAAGCTCCTGTTCAAAAATGATGCTCCAAAATCAACTTCTGTCACCTTAGTGATACATTTTGGGATAGTACCTAAAGTTTAAAGCAGAAATTGGGGCACTTTTGAAATTTTCATTTTTGACCAAAATCGACAGGTCCGGGGCTTAGGGAATTTCTCATATGCCACAAAACGGTTGAAGCTCCTGTTCAAAAATGATGCTCCAAAATCAACTTCTGTCACCTTAGTGATACATTTTGGGATAGTACCTAAAGTTCAAAGCAGAAATTGGGGCACTTTTGACATTTTCATTTTTGACCAAAATCGACAGGTCCGGGGCTTAGGGAATTTCTCATATGCCACAAAACGGTTGAAGCTCCTGTTCAAAAATGATGCTCCAAAATCAACTTCTGTCACCTTAGTGATACATTTTGGGATAGTAACTAAAGTTTAAATCAGAAATTGAGGCACTTTTGAAATTTTCATTTTTGACCAAAATCGACAGGTCCGGGGCTTAGGGAATTTCTCATATGCCACAAAACGGTTGAAGCTCCTGTTCAAAAATGATGCTCCAAAATCAACTTCTGTCACCTTAGTGATACATTTTGGGATAGTACCTAAAGTTTAAAGCAGAAATTGGAGCACTTTTGAAATTTCCATTTTTGACCAAAATCGACAGGTCCGGGGCTTAGGGAATTTCTCATATGCCACTAAACGGTTGAAGCTCCTGTTCAAAAATTATGCTCCGAAATCAACTTCTGTCACCTTAGTGATACATTTTGGGACAGTACCTAAAGTTTAAAGCAGAAATTGGGGCACTTTTGAAATTTTCATTTTTGACCAAAATCGACAGGTCCGGGGCTTAGGGAATTTCTCATATGCGACTAAACGGTTGAAGCTCCTGTTCAAAAATGATGCTCCGAAATCAACTTCTGTCACCTTAGTGATACATTTTGGGATAGCACCTAAAGTTTAAAGCAAAAATTGTGGCACTTTTGAAATTTTTATTTTTGACCAAAATCGACAGGTCCGGGGCTTAGGGAATTTCTCATATGCCACTAAACGGTTGAAGCTCCTGTTCAAAAATTATGCTCCAAAATCAACTTCTGTCACCTTAGTGATACATTTTGGGAAAGTACCTAAAGTTTAAAGCAGAAATTGGGGCACTTTTGAAATTTTTATTTTTGACCAAAATCGACAGGTCCGGGGCTTAGGGTATTTCTCATATGCCACTAAACGGTTGAAGCTCCTGTTCAAAAATGATGATCCGAAATCAAATTCTGTCACCTTAGTGATACATTTTGGGATAGTACCTAAAGTTCAAAGCAGAAATTGGGGCACTTTTGAAATTTTCATTTTTGACCAAAATCGACAGGCCCGGGGCTTAGGGAATTTCTCATATGCCACAAAACGGTTGAAGCTCCTGTTCAAAAATGATGCTCCAAAATCAACTTCTGTCACCTTAGTGATACATTTTGGGATAGTACCTAAAGTTTAAAGCAGAAATTGGGGCACTTTTGAAATTTTCATTTTTGACCAAAATCGACAGGTCCGGGGCTTAGGGTATTTCTCATATGCCACTAAACGGTTGAAGCTCCTGTTCAAAAATGATGATCCGAAATCAAATTCTGTCACCTTAGTCATACATTTTGGGATAGTACCTAAAGTTCAAAGCAGAAATTGGGGCACTTTTGACATTTTAATTTTTGACCAAAATCGACAGGTCCGGGGCTTAGGGAATTTCTCATATGCGACTAAACGGTTGAAGCTCCTGTTCAAAAATTATGCTCCGAAATCAACTTCTTTCACCTTAGTGATACATTTTGGGATAGCACCTAAAGTTTAAAGCAGAAATTGGGGCACTTTTGAAATTTTCATTTTTGACCAAAATCGACAGGTCCGGGGCTTAGGGAATTTCTCATAAGCCACTAAACGGTTGAAGCTCCTGTTCAAAAATGATGATCCGAAATCAACTTCTGTCACCGTAGTGATACATTTTGGGATAGTACCTAAAGTTTAAAGCAGAAATTGGGGCACTTTTGAAATTTTCATTTTTGACCAAAATTGACAGGTCCGGGGCTTAAGGTATTTCTCATATGCCACTAAATGGTTGAAGCTCCTGTTCAAAAATGATTATCCGAAATCAACTTCTGTCACCTTAGTGATACATTTTGGGATAGTACCTAAAGTTCAAAGCAGAAATTGGGGCACTTTTGACATTTTCATTTTTGACCAAAATCGACAGGTCCGGGGCTTAGGGAATTTCTCATATGCCACAAAACGGTTGAAGCTCCTGTTCAAAAATGATGCTCCAAAATCAACTTCTGTCACCTTAGTGATACATTTTGGGATAGTACCTAAAGTTTAAAGCAGAAATTGGGGCACTTTTGAAATTTTCATTTTTGACCAAAATCGACAGGTCCGGGGCTTAGGGAATTTCTCATATGCGACTAAACGGTTGAAGCTCCTGTTCAAAAATGATGCTCCAAAATCAACTTCTGTCACCTTAGTGATACATTTTGGGATAGTACCTAAAGTTTAAAGCAGAAATTGGGGCACTTTTGAAATTTTTATTTTTGACCAAAATCGACAGGTCCGTGGCTTAGGGTATTTCTCATATGCCACTAAACGGTTGAAGCTCCTGTTCAAAAATGATGCTCCAAAATCAACTTCTGTCACCTTAGTGATACATTTTGGGATAGTACCTAAAGTTTAAAGCAGAAATTGGGGCACTTTTGAAATTTTCATTTTTGACCAAAATTGACAGGTCCGGGGCTTAAGGTATTTCTCATATGCCACTAAACGGTTGAAGCTCCTGTTCAAAAATGATTATCCGAAATCAACTTCTGTCACCTTAGTGATACATTTTGGGATAGTACCTAAAGTTTAAAGCAGAAATTGGGGCACTTTTGACATTTTCATTTTTGACCAAAATCGACAGGTCCGGGGCTTAGGGATTTTCTCATATGCGACTAAACGGTTGAAGCTCCTGTTCAAAAATGATGCTCCAAAATCAACTTCTGTCACCTTAGTGATACATTTTGGGATAGTACCTAAAGTTTAAAGCAGAAATTGGGGCACTTTTGAAATTTTTATTTTTGACCAAAATCGACAGGTCCGGGGCTTAGGGTATTTCTCATATGCCACTAAACGGTTGAAGCTCCTGTTCAAAAATGATGCTCCAAAATCAACTTCTGTCACCTTAGTGATACATTTTGGGATAGTACCTAAAGTTTAAAGCAGAAATTGGAGCACTTTTGAAATTTCCATTTTTGACCAAAATCGACAGGAATTTCTCATATGCCACTAAACGGTTGAAGCTCCTGTTCAAAAATGATGATCCGAAATCAAATTCTGTCACCTTAGTGATACATTTTGGGATAGTACCTAAAGTTCAAAGCAGAAATTGGGGCACTTTTGACATTTTAATTTTTGACCAAAATCGACAGGTCCGGGGCTTAGGGAATTTCTCATATGCCACAAAACGGTTGAAGCTCCTGTTCAAAAATGATGCTCCAAAATCAACTTCTGTCACCTTAGTGATACATTTTGGGATAGTACCTAAAGTTTAAAGCAGAAATTGGGGCACTTTTGAAATTTTTATTTTTGACCAAAATCGACAGGTCCGGGGCTTAGGGAATTTCTCATATGCGACTAAACGGTTGAAGCTCCTGTTCAAAAATGATGATCCGAAATCAACTTCTGTCACCGTAGTGATACATTTTGGGATAGTACCTAAAGTTTAAAGCAGAAATTGGGGCACTTTTGAAATTTTCATTTTTGACCAAAATTGACAGGTCCGGGGCTTAAGGTATTTCTCATATGCCACTAAACGGTTGAAGCTCCTGTTCAAAAATGATTATCCGAAATCAACTTCTGTCACCTTAGTGATACATTTTGGGATAGTACCTAAAGTTTAAAGCAGAAATTGGGGCACTTTTGACATTTTCATTTTTGACCAAAATCGACAGGTCCGGGGCTTAGGGAATTTCTCATATGCCACAAAACGGTTGAAGCTCCTGTTCAAAAATGATGCTCCGAAATCAACTTCTGTCACCTATGTGATACATTTTGGGATAGTACCTAAAGTTTAAAGCAGAAATTGGAGCACTTTTGAAATTTCCATTTTTGACCAAAATCGACAGGTCCGGGGCTTAGGGAATTTCTCATATGCCACTAAACGGTTGAAGCTCCTGTTCAAAAATTATGCTACAAAATCAACTTCTGTCACCTTAGTGATACATTTTGGGATAGTACCTAAAGTTTAAAGCAGAAATTGGGGCACTTTTGAAATTTTCATTTTTGACCAAAATCGACAGGTCCGGGGCTTAGGGAATTTCTCATATGCCACTAAACGGTTGAAGCTCCTGTTCAAAAATGATGATCCGAAATCAACTTCTGTCACCGTAGTGATACATTTTGGGAAAGTACCTAAAGTTTAAAGCAGAAATTGGGGCACTTTTGAAATTTTCATTTTTGACCAAAATTGACAGGTCCGGGGCTTAAGGTATTTCTCATATGCCACTAAACGGTTGAAGCTCCTGTTCAAAAATGATTATCCGAAATCAACTTCTGTCACCTTAGTGATACATTTTGGGATAGTACCTAAAGTTTAAAGCAGAAATTGGGAGCACTTTTGAAATTTTTATTTTTGACCAAAATCGACAGGTCCGGGGCTTAGGGTATTTCTCATATGCCACTAAACGGTTGAAGCTCCTGTTCAAAAATGATGATCCGAAATCAACTTCTGTCACCTTAGTGATACATTTTGGGATAGTACCTAAAGTTCAAAGCAGAAATTGGGGCACTTTTGACATTTTCATTTTTGACCAAAATCGACAGGTCCGGGGCTTAGGGAATTTCTCATATGCCACAAAACGGTTGAAGCTCCTGTTCAAAAATTATGCTCCAAAATCAACTTCTGTCACCTTAGTGATACATTTTGGGATAGTACCTAAAGTTTAAAGCAGAAATTGGGGCACTTTTGAAATTTTTATTTTTGACCAAAATCGACAGGTCCGGGGCTTAGGGTATTTCTCAAATGCCACTAAACGGTTGAAGCTCCTGTTCAAAAATGATGATCCGAAATCAACTTCTGTCACCTTAGTGATACATTTTGGGATAGTAACTAAAGTTTAAAGCAGAAATTGGGGCACTTTTGAAAATTTCATTTTTGACCAAAATTGACAGGTCCGGGGCTTAAGGTATTTCTCATATGCCACTAAACGGTTGATGCTCCTGTTCAAAAATGATTATCCGAAATCAACTTCTGTCACCTTAGTGATACATTTTGGGATAGTACCTAAAGTTTAAAGCAGAAATTGGGAGCACTTTTGAAATTTTTATTTTTGAACAAAATCGACAGGTCCGGGGCTTAGGGTATTTCTCATATGCCACTAAACGGTTGAAGCTCCTGTTCAAAAATGATGATCCGAAATCAACTTCTGTCACCTTAGTGATACATTTTGGGATAGTACCTAAAGTTCAAAGCAGAAATTGGGGCACTTTTGACATTTTCATTTTTGACCAAAATCGACAGGTCCGGGGCTTAGGGAATTTCTCATATGCCACAAAACGGTTGAAGCTCCTGTTCAAAAATTATGCTCCAAAATCAACTTCTGTCACCTTAGTGATACATTTTGGGATAGTACCTAAAGTTTAAAGCAGAAATTGGAGTACTTTTGAAATTTCCATTTTTGACCAAAATCGACAGGTCCGGGACTTAGGGAATTTCTCATATGCCACTAAACGGTTGAAGCTCCTGTTCAAAAATTATGCTCCAAAATCAACTTCTGTCACCTTAGTGATACATTTTGGGATAGTACCTAAAGTTTAAAGCAGAAATTGGGAGCACTTTTGAAATTTTTATTTTTGACCAAAATCGACAGGTCCGGGGCTTAGGGTATTTCTCATATGCCACTAAATGGTTGAAGCTCCTGTTCAAAAATGATGATCCGAAATCAACTTCTGTCACCTTAGTGATACATTTTGGGATAGTACCTAAAGTTCAAAGCAGAAATTAGGGCACTTTTGACATTTTCATTTTTGACCAAAATCGACAGGTCCGGGGCTTAGGGAATTTCTCATATGCCACAAAACGGTTGAAGCTCCTGTTCAAAAATGATGCTCCAAAATCAACTTCTGTCACCTTAGTGATACATTTTGGGATAGCACCTAAAGTTTAAAGCAAAAATTGTGGCACTTTTGAAATTTTCATTTTTTACCAAAATCAACAGGTCCGGGGCTTAGGGAATTTCTCATATGCCACTAAACGGTTGAAGCTCCTGTTCAAAAATTATGCTCCAAAATCAACTTCTGTCACCTTAGTGATACATTTTGGGAAAGTACCTAAAGTTTAAAGCAGAAATTGGGGCACTTTTGAAATTTTTATTTTTGACCAAAATCGACAGGTCCGGGGCTTAGGGTATTTCTCATATGCCACTAAACGGTTGAAGCTCCTGTTCAAAAATGATGATCCGAAATCAAATTCTGTCACCTTAGTGATACATTTTGGGAAAGTACCTAAAGTTTAAAGCAGAAATTGGGGCACTTTTGAAATTTTCATTTTTGACCAAAATTGACAGGTCCGGGGCTTAAGGTATTTCTCATATGCCACTAAACGGTTGAAGCTCCTGTTCAAAAATGATTATCCGAAATCAACTTCTGTCACCTTAGTGATACATTTTGGGATAGTACCTAAAGTTTAAAGCAGAAATTGGGGCACTTTTGACATTTTCATTTTTGACCAAAATCGACAGGTCCGGGGCTTAGGGAATTTCTCATATGCCACAAAACGGTTGAAGCTCCTGTTCAAAAATGATGCTCCGAAATCAACTTCTGTCACCTATGTGATACATTTTGGGATAGTACCTAAAGTTTAAAGCAGAAATTGGAGCACTTTTGAAATTTCCATTTTTGACCAAAATCGACAGGTCCGGGGCTTAGGGAATTTCTCATATGCCACTAAACGGTTGAAGCTCCTGTTCAAAAATTATGCTACAAAATCAACTTCTGTCACCTTAGTGATACATTTTGGGATAGTACCTAAAGTTTAAAGCAGAAATTGGGAGCACTTTTGAAATTTTTATTTTTGACCAAAATCGACAGGTCCGGGGCTTAGGGTATTTCTCATATGCCACTAAACGGTTGAAGCTCCTGTTCAAAAATGATGATCCGAAATCAACTTCTGTCACCTTAGTGATACATTTTGGGATAGTACCTAAAGTTCAAAGCAGAAATTGGGGCACTTTTGACATTTTCATTTTTGACCAAAATCGACAGGTCCGGGGCTTAGGGAATTTCTCATATGCCACAAAACGGTTGAAGCTCCTGTTCAAAAATTATGCTCCAAAATCAACTTCTGTCACCTTAGTGATACATTTTGGGATAGTACCTAAAGTTTAAAGCAGAAATTGGGGCACTTTTGAAATTTTTATTTTTGACCAAAATCGACAGGTCCGGGGCTTAGGGTATTTCTCAAATGCCACTAAACGGTTGAAGCTCCTGTTCAAAAATGATGATCCGAAATCAACTTCTGTCACCTTAGTGATACATTTTGGGATAGTAACTAAAGTTTAAAGCAGAAATTGGGGCACTTTTGAAAATTTCATTTTTGACCAAAATTGACAGGTCCGGGGCTTAAGGTATTTCTCATATGCCACTAAACGGTTGATGCTCCTGTTCAAAAATGATTATCCGAAATCAACTTCTGTCACCTTAGTGATACATTTTGGGATAGTAACTAAAGTTTAAAGCAGAAATTGGGGCACTTTTGAAAATTTCATTTTTGACCAAAATTGACAGGTCCGGGGCTTAAGGTATTTCTCATATGCCACTAAACGGTTGAAGCTCCTGTTCAAAAATTATGCTCCAAAATCAACTTCTGTCACCTTAGTGATACATTTTGGGATAGTACCTAAAGTTTAAAGCAGAAATTGGGAGCACTTTTGAAATTTTTATTTTTGACCAAAATCGACAGGTCCGGGGCTTAGGGTATTTCTCATATGCCACTAAATGGTTGAAGCTCCTGTTCAAAAATGATGATCCGAAATCAACTTCTGTCACCTTAGTGATACATTTTGGGATAGTACCTAAAGTTCAAAGCAGAAATTAGGGCACTTTTGACATTTTCATTTTTGACCAAAATCGACAGGTCCGGGGCTTAGGGAATTTCTCATATGCCACAAAACGGTTGAAGCTCCTGTTCAAAAATGATGCTCCAAAATCAACTTCTGTCACCTTAGTGATACATTTTGGGATAGCACCTAAAGTTTAAAGCAAAAATTGTGGCACTTTTGAAATTTTCATTTTTTACCAAAATCAACAGGTCCGGGGCTTAGGGAATTTCTCATATGCCACTAAACGGTTGAAGCTCCTGTTCAAAAATTATGCTCCAAAATCAACTTCTGTCACCTTAGTGATACATTTTGGGAAAGTACCTAAAGTTTAAAGCAGAAATTGGGGCACTTTTGAAATTTTTATTTTTGACCAAAATCGACAGGTCCGGGGCTTAGGGTATTTCTCATATGCCACTAAACGGTTGAAGCTCCTGTTCAAAAATGATGATCCGAAATCAAATTCTGTCACCTTAGTGATACATTTTGGGATAGTACCTAAAGTTCAAAGCAGAAATTGGGGCACTTTTGAAATTTTCATTTTTGACCAAAATCGACAGGCCCGGGGCTTAGGGAATTTCTCATATGCCACAAAACGGTTGAAGCTCCTGTTCAAAAATGATGCTCCAAAATCAACTTCTGTCACCTTAGTGATACATTTTGGGATAGTACCTAAAGTTTAAAGCAGAAATTGGGGCACTTTTGAAATTTTCATTTTTGACCAAAATCGACAGGTTCGGGGCTTAGGGAATTTCTCATATGCCACTAAACGGTTGAAGCTCCTGTTCAAAAATGATGATCCGAAATCAACTTCTGTCACCTAAGTGATACATTTTGGGATAGCACCTAAAGTTTAAAGCAGAAATTGTGGCACTTTTGAAATTTTCATTTTTGACCAAAATCGACAGGTCCGGGGCTTAGGGAATTTCTCATATGCCACTAAACGGTTGAAGCTCCTGTTCAAAAATTATGCTCCGAAATCAACTTCTGTCACCTTAGTGATACATTTTGGGATAGTACCTAAAGTTTAAAGCAGAAATTGGGAGCACTTTTGAAATTTTTATTTTTGACCAAAATCGACAGGTCCGGGGCTTAGGGTATTTCTCATATGCCACTAAACGGTTGAAGCTCCTGTTCAAAAATGATGATCCGAAATCAACTTCTGTCACCTTAGTGATACATTTTGGGATAGTACCTAAAGTTTAAAGTAGAAATTGGGGCACTTTTGAAATTTTCATTTATGACCAAAATCTACAGGTCCGGGGCTTAGGGAATTTCTCATATGCGACTAAACGGTTGAAGCTCCTGTTCAAAAATGATGCTCCGAAATCAAATTCTGTCACCTTAGTGATACATTTTGGGATAGCACCTAAAGTTTAAAGCAAAAATTGAGGCACTTTTGAAATTTTCATTTTTTACCAAAATCGACAGGTCCGGGGCTTAGGGAATTTCTCATATGCCACTAAACGGTTGAAGCTCCTGTTCAAAAATGATGATCCGAAATCAACTTCTGTCACCTTAGTAATACATTTTGGGATAGTACCTAAAGTTTAAAGCAGAAATTGGGGCACTTTTGACATTTTCATTTTTGACCAAAATCGACAGGTCCGGGGCTTAGGGTATTTCTCATATGCCACTAAACGGTTGAAGCTCCTGTTCAAAAATTATGCTCCAAAATCAACTTCTGTCACCTTAGTGATACATTTTGGGATAGTACCTAAAGTTTAAAGCCGAAATTGGGGCACTTTTGAAATTTTCATTTTTGACCAAAATCGACAGGTCCGGGGCTTAGGGTATTTCTCAAATGCCACTAAACGGTTGAAGCTCCTGTTCAAAAATGATGATCCGAAATCAACTTCTGTCACCGTAGTGATACATTTTGGGATAGTACCTAAAGTTTAAAGCAGAAATTGGGGCACTTTTGAAAATTTCATTTTTGACCAAAATTGACAGGTCCGGGGCTTAAGGTATTTCTCATATGCCACTAAACGGTTGAAGCTCCTGTTCAAAAATGATTATCCGAAATCAACTTCTGTCACCTTAGTGATACATTTTGGGATAGTACCTAAAGTTTAAAGCAGAAATTGGGGCACTTTTGACATTTTCATTTTTGACCAAAATCGACAGGTCCGGGGCTTAGGGAATTTCTCATATGCCACTAAACGGTTGAAGCTCCTGTTCAAAAATTATGCTACAAAATCAACTTCTGTCACCTTAGTGATACATTTTGGGATAGTACCTAAAGTTTAAAGCAGAAATTGGGAGCACTTTTGAAATTTTTATTTTTGACCAAAATCGACAGGTCCGGGGCTTAGGGTATTTCTCATATGCCACTAAACGGTTGAAGCTCCTGTTCAAAAATGATGATCCGAAATCAACTTCTGTCACCTTAGTGATACATTTTGGGATAGTACCTAAAGTTTAAAGTAGAAATTGGGGCACTTTTGAAATTTTCATTTATGACCAAAATCTACAGGTCCGGGGCTTAGGGAATTTCTCATATGCGACTAAACGGTTGAAGCTCCTGTTCAAAAATGATGCTCCGAAATCAAATTCTGTCACCTTAGTGATACATTTTGGGATAGCACCTAAAGTTTAAAGCAAAAATTGAGGCACTTTTGAAATTTTCATTTTTTACCAAAATCGACAGGTCCGGGGCTTAGGGAATTTCTCATATGCCACTAAACGGTTGAAGCTCCTGTTCAAAAATGATGATCCGAAATCAACTTCTGTCACCTTAGTAATACATTTTGGGATAGTACCTAAAGTTTAAAGCAGAAATTGGGGCACTTTTGACATTTTCATTTTTGACCAAAATCGACAGGTCCGGGGCTTAGGGTATTTCTCATATGCCACTAAACGGTTGAAGCTCCTGTTCAAAAATTATGCTCCAAAATCAACTTCTGTCACCTTAGTGATACATTTTGGGATAGTACCTAAAGTTTAAAGCAGAAATTGGGAGCACTTTTGAAATTTTTTATTTTTGACCAAAATCGACAGGTCCGGGGCTTAGGGTATTTCTCATATGCCACTAAATGGTTGAAGCTCCTGTTCAAAAATGATGATCCGAAATCAACTTCTGTCACCTTAGTGATACATTTTGGGATAGTACCTAAAGTTCAAAGCAGAAATTGGGGCACTTTTGACATTTTCATTTTTGACCAAAATCGACAGGTCCGGGGCTTAGGGAATTTCTCATATGCCACTAAACGGTTGAAGCTCCTGTTCAAAAATGATGATCCGAAATCAACTTCTGTCACCGTAGTGATACATTTTGGGATAGTACCTAAAGTTTAAAGCAGAAATTGGGGCACTTTTGAAAATTTCATTTTTGACCAAAATTGACAGGTCCGGGGCTTAAGGTATTTCTCATATGCCACTAAACGGTTGAAGCTCCTGTTCAAAAATGATTATCCGAAATCAACTTCTGTCACCTTAGTGATACATTTTGGGATAGTACCTAAAGTTTAAAGCAGAAATTGGGGCACTTTTGACATTTTCATTTTTGACCAAAATCGACAGGTCCGGGGCTTAGGGAATTTCTCATATGCCACTAAACGGTTGAAGCTCCTGTTCAAAAATTATGCTACAAAATCAACTTCTGTCACCTTAGTGATACATTTTGGGATAGTACCTAAAGTTTAAAGCAGAAATTGGGAGCACTTTTGAAATTTTTATTTTTGACCAAAATCGACAGGTCCGGGGCTTAGGGTATTTCTCATATGCCACTAAACGGTTGAAGCTCCTGTTCAAAAATGATGATCCGAAATCAACTTCTGTCACCTTAGTGATACATTTTGGGATAGTACCTAAAGTTTAAAGTAGAAATTGGGGCACTTTTGAAATTTTCATTTATGACCAAAATCTACAGGTCCGGGGCTTAGGGAATTTCTCATATGCGACTAAACGGTTGAAGCTCCTGTTCAAAAATGATGCTCCGAAATCAAATTCTGTCACCTTAGTGATACATTTTGGGATAGCACCTAAAGTTTAAAGCAAAAATTGAGGCACTTTTGAAATTTTCATTTTTTACCAAAATCGACAGGTCCGGGGCTTAGGGAATTTCTCATATGCCACTAAACGGTTGAAGCTCCTGTTCAAAAATGATGATCCGAAATCAACTTCTGTCACCTTAGTAATACATTTTGGGATAGTACCTAAAGTTTAAAGCAGAAATTGGGGCACTTTTGACATTTTCATTTTTGACCAAAATCGACAGGTCCGGGGCTTAGGGTATTTCTCATATGCCACTAAACGGTTGAAGCTCCTGTTCAAAAATTATGCTCCAAAATCAACTTCTGTCACCTTAGTGATACATTTTGGGATAGTACCTAAAGTTTAAAGCAGAAATTGGGAGCACTTTTGAAATTTTTTATTTTTGACCAAAATCGACAGGTCCGGGGCTTAGGGTATTTCTCATATGCCACTAAATGGTTGAAGCTCCTGTTCAAAAATGATGATCCGAAATCAACTTCTGTCACCTTAGTGATACATTTTGGGATAGTACCTAAAGTTCAAAGCAGAAATTGGGGCACTTTTGACATTTTCATTTTTGACCAAAATCGACAGGTCCGGGGCTTAGGGAATTTCTCATATGCCACAAAACGGTTGAAGCTCCTGTTCAAAAATGATGCTCCAAAATCAACTTCTGTCACCTTAGTGATACATTTTGGGATAGTACCTAAAGTTTAAAGCAGAAATTGGGGCACTTTTGAAATTTTCATTTTTGACCAAAATCGACAGGTCCGGGGCTTAGGGAATTTCTCATATGCCACAAAACGGTTGAAGCTACTATACGGTTGAAGCTCCTGTTCAAAAATTATGCTCCGAAATCAACTTCTGTCACCTTAGTGATACATTTTGGGATAGTACCTAAAGTTTAAAGTAGAAATTGGAGCACTTTTGAAATTTCCATTTTTGACCAAAATCGACAGGTCCGGGGCTTAGGGAATTTCTCATATGCCACTAAATGATTGAAGCTCCTGTTCAAAAATGATGATCCGAAATCAACTTCTGTCACCTTAGTGATACATTTTGGGATAGTACCTAAAGTTTAAAGCAGAAATTGGGGCACTTTTGAAATTTTCATTTTTGACCAAAATCGACAGGTTCGGGGCTTAGGGAATTTCTCATATGCCACTAAACGGTTGAAGCTCCTGTTCAAAAATGATGATCCGAAATCAACTTCTGTCACCTTAGTGATACATTTTGGGATAGTACCTAAAGTTCAAAGCAGAAATTGGGGCACTTTTGAAATTTTCATTTTTGACCAAAATCGACAGGCCCGGGGCTTAGGGAATTTCTCATATGCCACAAAACGGTTGAAGCTCCTGTTCAAAAATGATGCTCCAAAATCAACTTCTGTCACCTTAGTGATACATTTTGGGATAGTACCTAAAGTTTAAAGCAGAAATTGGGGCACTTTTGAAATTCTCATTTTTGACCAAAATCGACAGGTCCGGGGCCTAGGGAATTTCTCATATGCCACAAAACGGTTGAAGCTACTATACGGTTGAAGCTCCTGTTCAAAAATTATGCTCCGAAATCAACTTCTGTCACCTTAGTGATACATTTTGGGATAGTACCTAAAGTTTAAAGCAGAAATTGGAGCACTATTGAAATTTCCATTTTTGACCAAAATCGACAGGTCCGGGGGGCTTAGGGAATTTCTCATATGCCACTAAACGATTGAAGCTCCTGTTCAAAAATGATGATCCGAAATCAACTTCTGTCACCTTAGTGATACATTTTGGGATAGTACCTAAAGTTTAAAGCAGAAATTGGGGCACTTTTGAAATTTTCATTTTTGACCAAAATCGACAGGTTCGGGGCTTAGGGAATTTCTCATATGCCACTAAACGGTTGAAGCTCCTGTTCAAAAATGATGATCCGAAATCAACTTCTGTCACCTTAGTGATACATTTTGGGATAGCACCTAAAGTTTAAAGCAGAAATTGTGGCACTTTTGAAATTTTCATTTTTGTCCAAAATCGACAGGTCCGGGGCTTAGGGAATTTCTCATATGCCACTAAACGGTTGAAGCTCCTGTTCAAAAATTATGCTCCGAAATCAACTTCTGTCACCTTAGTGATACATTTTGGGATAGTACCTAAAGTTCAAAGCAGAAATTGGGGCACTTTTGACATTTTCATATTTGACCAAAATCGACAGGTCCGGGGCTTAGGGAATTTCTCATATGCCACAAAACGGTTGAAGCTCCTGTTTAAAAATGATGCTCCAAAATCAACTTCTGTCACCTTAGTGATACATTTTGGGATAGTACCTAAAGTTTAAAGCAGAAATTGGGGCACTTTTGAAATTTTCATTTTTGACCAAAATCGACAGGTCCGGGGCTTAGGGAATTTCTCATATGCCACAAAATGGTTGAAGCTACTATACGGTTGAAGCTCCTGTTCAAAAATTATGCTCCGAAATCAACTTCTGTCACCTTAGTGATACATTTTGGGATAGTACCTAAAGTTTAAAGCAGAAATTGGAGCACTTTTGAAATTTCCATTTTTGACCAAAATCGACAGGTCCGGGGCTTAGGGAATTTCTCATATGCCACTAAATGATTGAAGCTCCTGTTCAAAAATGATGATCCGAAATCAACTTCTGTCACCTTAGTGATACATTTTGGGATAGTACCTAAAGTTTAAAGCAGAAATTGGGGCACTTTTGAAATTTTCATTTTTGACCAAAATCGACAGGTTCGGGGCTTAGGGAATTTCTCATATGCCACTAAACGGTTGAAGCTCCTGTTCAAAAATGATGATCCGAAATCAACTTCTGTCACCTTAGTGATACATTTTGGGATAGTACCTAAAGTTTAAAGCAGAAATTGGGGCACTTTTGAAATTTTCATTTTTGACCAAAATCGACAGGTCCGGGGCTTAGGGAATTTCTCATATGCCACAAAACGGTTGAAGCTACTATACGGTTGAAGCTCCTGTTCAAAAATTATGCTCCGAAATCAACTTCTGTCACCTTAGTGATACATTTTGGGATAGTACCTAAAGTTTAAAGCAGAAATTGGAGCACTATTGAAATTTCCATTTTTGACCAAAATCGACAGGTCCGGGTCTTAGGGAATTTCTCATATGCCACTAAACGATTGAAGCTCCTGTTCAAAAATGATGATCCGAAATCAACTTCTGTCACCTTAGTGATACATTTTGGGATAGTACCTAAAGTTTAAAGCAGAAATTGGGGCACTTTTGAAATTTTCATTTTTGACCAAAATCGACAGGTTCGGGGCTTAGGGAATTTCTCATATACCACTAAACGGTTGAAGCTTCTGTTCAAAAATTATGCTCCAAAATCAACTTCTGTCACCTTAGTGATACATTTTGGGAAAGTACCTAAAGTTTAAAGCAGAAATTGGGGCACTTTTGAAATTTTCATTTTTGACCAAAATCGACAGGTCCGGGGCTTAGGGAATTTCTCATATGCCACAAAACGGTTGAAGCTACTATACGGTTGAAGCTCCTGTTCAAAAATTATGCTCCGAAATCAACTTCTGTCACCTTAGTGATACATTTTGGGAAAGTACCTAAAGTTTAAAGCAGAAATTGGGGCACTTTTGAAATTTTTATTTTTGACCAAAATCGACAGGTCCGGGGCTTAGGGTATTTCTCATATGCCACTAAACGGTTGAAGCTCCTGTTCAAAAATGATGATCCGAAATCAAATTCTGTCACCTTAGTGATACATTTTGGGATAGTACCTAAAGTTCAAAGCAGAAATTGGGGCACTTTTGAAATTTTCATTCTTGACCAAAATCGACAGGCCCGGGGCTTAGGGAATTTCTCATATGCCACAAAACGGTTGAAGCTCCTGTTCAAAAATGATGCTCCAAAATCAACTTCTGTCACCTTAGTGATACATTTTGGGATAGTACCTAAAGTTTAAAGCAGAAATTGGGGCACTTTTGAAATTTTCATTTTTGACCAAAATCGACAGGTCCGGGGCTTAGGGTATTTCTCATATGCCACTAAACGGTTGAAGCTCCTGTTCAAAAATGATGATCCGAAATCAAATTCTGTCACCTTAGTCATACATTTTGGGATAGTACCTAAAGTTCAAAGCAGAAATTGGAGCACTTTTGACATTTTAATTTTTGACCAAAATCGACAGGTCCGGGGCTTAGGGAATTTCTCATATGCGACTAAACGGTTGAAGCTCCTGTTCAAAAATTATGCTCCGAAATCAACTTCTTTCACCTTAGTGATACATTTTGGGATAGCACCTAAAGTTTAAAGCAGAAATTGGGGCACTTTTGAAATTTTCATTTTTGACCAAAATCGACAGGTCCGGGGCTTAGGGAATTTCTCATAAGCCACTAAACGGTTGAAGCTCCTGTTCAAAAATGATGATCCGAAATCAACTTCTGTCACCGTAGTGATACATTTTGGGATAGTACCTAAAGTTTAAAGCAGAAATTGGGGCACTTTTGAAATTTTCATTTTTGACCAAAATTGACAGGTCCGGGGCTTAAGGTATTTCTCATATGCCACTAAACGGTTGAAGCTCCTGTTCAAAAATGATTATCCGAAATCAACTTCTGTCACCTTAGTGATACATATTGGGATAGTACCTAAAGTTCAAAGCAGAAATTGGGGCACTTTTGACATTTTCATTTTTGACCAAAATCGACAGGTCTGGGGCTTAGGGAATTTCTCATATGCCACAAAACGGTTGAAGCTCCTGTTCAAAAATGATGCTCCAAAATCAACTTCTGTCACCTTAGTGATACATTTTGGGATAGTACCTAAAGTTTAAAGCAGAAATTGGGGCACTTTTGAAATTTTCATTTTTGACCAAAATCGACAGGTCCGGGGCTTAGGGAATTTCTCATATGCGACTAAACGGTTGAAGCTCCTGTTCAAAAATGATGCTCCAAAATCAACTTCTGTCACCTTAGTGATACATTTTGGGATAGTACCTAAAGTTTAAAGCAGAAATTGGGGCACTTTTGAAATTTTTATTTTTGACCAAAATCGACAGGTCCGTGGCTTAGGGTATTTCTCATATGCCACTAAACGGTTGAAGCTCCTGTTCAAAAATGATGCTCCAAAATCAACTTCTGTCACCTTAGTGATACATTTTGGGATAGTACCTAAAGTTTAAAGCAGAAATTGGGGCACTTTTGAAATTTTCATTTTTGACCAAAATTGACAGGTCCGGGGCTTAAGGTATTTCTCATATGCCACTAAACGGTTGAAGCTCCTGTTCAAAAATGATTATCCGAAATCAACTTCTGTCACCTTAGTGATACATTTTGGGATAGTACCTAAAGTTTAAAGCAGAAATTGGGGCACTTTTGACATTTTCATTTTTGACCAAAATCGACAGGTCCGGGGCTTAGGGATTTTCTCATATGCGACTAAACGGTTGAAGCTCCTGTTCAAAAATGATGCTCCAAAATCAACTTCTGTCACCTTAGTGATACATTTTGGGATAGTACCTAAAGTTTAAAGCAGAAATTGGGGCACTTTTGAAATTTTTATTTTTGACCAAAATCGACAGGTCCGGGGCTTAGGGTATTTCTCATATGCCACTAAACGGTTGAAGCTCCTGTTCAAAAATGATGCTCCAAAATCAACTTCTGTCACCTTAGTGATACATTTTGGGATAGTACCTAAAGTTTAAAGCAGAAATTGGAGCACTTTTGAAATTTCCATTTTTGACCAAAATCGACAGGTCCGGGGCTTAGGGAATTTCTCATATGCCACTAAACGGTTGAAGCTCCTGTTCAAAAATTATGCTCCGAAATCAACTTCTGTCACCTTAGTGATACATTTTGGGATAGTACCTAAAGTTTAAAGCAGAAATTGGGGCTCTTTTGAAATTTTCATTTTTGACCAAAATCTACAGGTCCGGGGCTTAGGGAATTTCTCATATGCGACTAAACGGTTGAAGCTCCTGTTCAAAAATGATGCTCCGAAATCAACTTCTGTCACCTTAGTGATACATTTTGGGATAGCACCTAAAGTTTAAAGCAAAAATTGAGGCACTTTTGAAATTTTCATTTTTTACCAAAATCGACAGGTCCGGGGCTTAGGGAATTTCTCATATGCCACTAAACGGTTGAAGCTCCTGTTCAAAAATGATGATCCGAAATCAACTTCTGTCACCTTAGTAATACATTTTGGGATAGTACCTAAAGTTTAAAGCAGAAATTGGGGCACTTTTGACATTTTCATTTTTGACCAAAATCGACAGGTCCGGGGCTTAGGGAATTTCTCATATGCCACAAAACGGTTGAAGCTCCTGTTCAAAAATGATGATCCGAAATCAACTTCTGTCACCGTAGTGATACATTTTGGGATAGTACCTAAAGTTTAAAGCAGAAATTGGGAGCACTTTTGAAATTTTTATTTTTGACCAAAATCGACAGGTCCGGGGCTTAGGGTATTTCTCATATGCCACTAAATGGTTGAAGCTCCTGTTCAAAAATGATGATCCGAAATCAACTTCTGTCACCTTAGTGATACATTTTGGGATAGTACCTAAAGTTCAAAGCAGAAATTGGGGCACTTTTGACATTTTCATTTTTGACCAAAATCTACAGGTCCGGGGCTTAGGGAATTTCTCATATGCCACAAAACGGTTGAAGCTCCTGTTCAAAAATGATGCTCCAAAATCAACTTCTGTCACCTTAGTGATACATTTTGGGATAGTAACTAAAGTTTAAAGCAGAAATTGGGGCACTTTTGAAATTTTCATTTTTGACCAAAATCGACAGGTCCGGGGCTTAGGGAATTTCTCATATGCCACAAAACGGTTGAAGCTCCTGTTCAAAAATGATGCTCCAAAATCAACTTCTGTCACCTTAGTGATACATTTTGGGATAGTACCTAAAGTTTAAAGCAGAAATTGGATCACTTTTGAAATTTCCATTTTTGACCAAAATCGACAGGTCCGGGGCTTAGGGAATTTCTCATATGCCACTAAACGGTTGAAGCTCCTGTTCAAAAATGATGATCCGAAATCAAATTCTGTCACCTTAGTGATACATTTTGGGATAGTACCTAAAGTTCAAAGCAGAAATTGGGGCACTTTTGAAATTTTCATTTTTGACCAAAATCGACAGGTCCGGGGCTTAGGGAATTTCTCATATGCCACTAAACGGTTGAAGCTCATGTTCAAAAATGAGAATCCGAAATCAACTTCTTTCACCTTAGTGATACATTTTGGGATAGTACCTAAAGTTTAAAGCAGAAATTGGTGCACTTTTGACATTTTCATTTTTGACCAAAATCGACAGACCCGGGGCTTAGGGAATTTCTCATATGCCACAAAACGGTTGAAGCTCCTGTTCAAAAATGATGCTCCAAAATCAACTTCTGTCACCTTAGTGATACATTTTGGGATAGTACCTAAAGTTTAAAGCAGAAATTGGGGCACTTTTGAAATTTTCATTTTTGACCAAAATCGACAGGAATTTCTCATATGCCACTAAACGGTTGAAGCTCCTGTTCAAAAATGATGATCCGAAATCAAATTCTGTCACCTTAGTGATACATTTTGGGATAGTACCTAAAGTTCAAAGCAGAAATTGGGGCACTTTTGACATTTTAATTTTTGACCAAAATCGACAGGTCCGGGGCTTAGGGAATTTCTCATATGCCACAAAACGGTTGAAGCTCCTGTTCAAAAATGATGCTCCAAAATCAACTTCTGTCACCTTAGTGATACATTTTGGGATAGTACCTAAAGTTTAAAGCAGAAATTGGGGCACTTTTGAAATTTTTATTTTTGACCAAAATCGACAGGTCCGGGGCTTAGGGTATTTCTCATATGCCACTAAACGGTTGAAGCTCCTGTTCAAAAATGATGCTCCAAAATCAACTTCTGTCACCTTAGTGATACATTTTGGGATAGTACCTAAAGTTTAAAGCAGAAATTGGGGCACTTTTGAAATTTTCATTTTTGACCAAAATTGACAGGTCCGGGGCTTAGGGAATTTCTCATATGCCACTAAACGGTTGAAGCTCCTGTTCAACAATTATGCTCCAAAATCAACTTCTGTCACCTTAGTGATACATTTTGGGATAGTACCTAAAGTTTAAAGCAGAAATTGGGAGCACTTTTGAAATTTTTTATTTTTGACCAAAATCGACAGGTCCGGGGCTTAGGGTATTTCTCATATGCCACTAAATGGTTGAAGCTACTATACGGTTGAAGCTCCTGTTCAAAAATTATGCTCCGAAATCAACTTCTGTCACCTTAGTGATACATTTTGGGATAGTACCTAAAGTTTAAAGCAGAAATTGGAGCACTTTTGAAATTTCCATTTTTGACCAAAATCGACAGGTCCGGGGCTTAGGGAATTTCTCATATGCCACTAAATGATTGAAGCTCCTGTTCAAAAATGATGATCCGAAATCAACTTCTGTCACCTTAGTGATACATTTTGGGATAGTACCTAAAGTTTAAAGCAGAAATTGGGGCACTTTTGAAATTTTCATTTTTGACCAAAATCGACAGGTTCGGGGCTTAGGGAATTTCTCATATGCCACTAAACGGTTGAAGCTCCTGTTCAAAAATGATGATCCGAAATCAACTTCTGTCACCTTAGTGATACATTTTGGGATAGTACCTAAAGTTTAAAGCAGAAATTGGGGCACTTTTGAAATTTTCATTTTTGACCAAAATCGACAGGTCCGGGGCTTAGGGAATTTCTCATATGCCACAAAACGGTTGAAGCTCCTGTTCAAAAATGATGATCCGAAATCAACTTCTGTCACCTTAGTGATACATTTTGGGATAGTACCTAAAGTTTAAAGCAGAAATTGGGGCACTTTTGAAATTTTCATTTTTGACCAAAATCGACAGGTTCGGGGCTTAGGGAATTTCTCATATGCCACTAAACGGTTGAAGCTCCTGTTCAAAAATGATGATCCGAAATCAACTTCTGTCACCTTAGTGATACATTTTGGGATAGTACCTAAAGTTCAAAGCAGAAATTGGGGCACTTTTGAAATTTTCATTTTTGACCAAAATCGACAGGCCCGGGGCTTAGGGAATTTCTCATATGCCACAAAACGGTTGAAGCTCCTGTTCAAAAATGATGCTCCAAAATCAACTTCTGTCACCTTAGTGATACATTTTGGGATAGTACCTAAAGTTTAAAGCAGAAATTGGGGCACTTTTGAAATTCTCATTTTTGACCAAAATCGACAGGTCCGGGGCCTAGGGAATTTCTCATATGCCACAAAACGGTTGAAGCTACTATACGGTTGAAGCTCCTGTTCAAAAATTATGCTCCGAAATCAACTTCTGTCACCTTAGTGATACATTTTGGGATAGTACCTAAAGTTTAAAGCAGAAATTGGAGCACTATTGAAATTTCCATTTTTGACCAAAATCGACAGGTCCGGGGGGCTTAGGGAATTTCTCATATGCCACTAAACGATTGAAGCTCCTGTTCAAAAATGATGATCCGAAATCAACTTCTGTCACCTTAGTGATACATTTTGGGATAGTACCTAAAGTTTAAAGCAGAAATTGGGGCACTTTTGAAATTTTCATTTTTGACCAAAATCGACAGGTTCGGGGCTTAGGGAATTTCTCATATGCCACTAAACGGTTGAAGCTCCTGTTCAAAAATGATGATCCGAAATCAACTTCTGTCACCTTAGTGATACATTTTGGGATAGCACCTAAAGTTTAAAGCAGAAATTGTGGCACTTTTGAAATTTTCATTTTTGACCAAAATCGACAGGTCCGGGGCTTAGGGAATTTCTCATATGCCACTAAACGGTTGAAGCTCCTGTTCAAAAATTATGCTCCGAAATCAACTTCTGTCACCTTAGTGATACA
Source organism: Pseudophryne corroboree (assembly GCF_028390025.1). Classification (NCBI taxonomy): domain Eukaryota; kingdom Metazoa; phylum Chordata; class Amphibia; order Anura; family Myobatrachidae; genus Pseudophryne; species Pseudophryne corroboree. The sequence goes on along the minus strand of NW_026970191.1, from coordinate 89,783 downwards.
TTTTGGGATAGTACCTAAAGTTCAAAGCAGAAATTGGGGCACTTTTGACATTTTCATATTTGACCAAAATCGACAGGTCCGGGGCTTAGGGAATTTCTCATATGCCACAAAACGGTTGAAGCTCCTGTTTAAAAATGATGCTCCAAAATCAACTTCTGTCACCTTAGTGATACATTTTGGGATAGTACCTAAAGTTTAAAGCAGAAATTGGGGCACTTTTGAAATTTTCATTTTTGACCAAAATCGACAGGTCCGGGGCTTAGGGAATTTCTCATATGCCACAAAATGGTTGAAGCTACTATACGGTTGAAGCTCCTGTTCAAAAATTATGCTCCGAAATCAACTTCTGTCACCTTAGTGATACATTTTGGGATAGTACCTAAAGTTTAAAGCAGAAATTGGAGCACTTTTGAAATTTCCATTTTTGACCAAAATCGACAGGTCCGGGGCTTAGGGAATTTCTCATATGCCACTAAATGATTGAAGCTCCTGTTCAAAAATGATGATCCGAAATCAACTTCTGTCACCTTAGTGATACATTTTGGGATAGTACCTAAAGTTTAAAGCAGAAATTGGGGCACTTTTGAAATTTTCATTTTTGACCAAAATCGACAGGTTCGGGGCTTAGGGAATTTCTCATATGCCACTAAACGGTTGAAGCTCCTGTTCAAAAATGATGATCCGAAATCAACTTCTGTCACCTTAGTGATACATTTTGGGATAGTACCTAAAGTTTAAAGCAGAAATTGGGGCACTTTTGAAATTTTCATTTTTGACCAAAATCGACAGGTCCGGGGCTTAGGGAATTTCTCATATGCCACAAAACGGTTGAAGCTCCTGTTCAAAAATGATGCTCCAAAATCAACTTCTGTCACCTTAGTGATACATTTTGGGATAGTACCTAAAGTTTAAAGCAGAAATTGGGGCACTTTTGAAATTTTCATTTTTGACCAAAATCGACAGGTCCGGCCGGGGCTTAGGGAATTTCTCATATGTGACTAAACGGTTGAAGCTCCTGTTCAAAAATGATGCTCCAAAATCAACTTCTGTCACCTTAGTGATACATTTTGGGATAGTACCTAAAGTTTAAAGCAGAAATTGGGGCACTTTTGAAATTTTTATTTTTGACCAAAATCGACAGGTCCGGGGCTTAGGGTATTTCTCATATGCCACTAAACGGTTGAAGCTCCTGTTCAAAAATGATGCTCCAAAATCAACTTCTGTCACCTTAGTGATACATTTTGGGATAGTACCTAAAGTTTAAAGCAGAAATTGGGGCACTTTTGAAATTTTCATTTTTGACCAAAATCGACAGGTCCGGGGCTTAGGGAATTTCTCATATGCCACAAAACGGTTGAAGCTCCTGTTCAAAAATGATGCTCCAAAATCAACTTCTGTCACCTTAGTGATACATTTTGGGATAGTACCTAAAGTTCAAAGCAGAAATTGGGGCACTTTTGACATTTTCATTTTTGACCAAAATCGACAGGTCCGGGGCTTAGGGAATTTCTCATATGCCACAAAACGGTTGAAGCTCCTGTTCAAAAATGATGCTCCGAAATCAACTTCTGTCACCTTAGTGATACATTTTGGGATAGCACCTAAAGTTTAAAGCAAAAATTGTGGCACTTTTGAAATTTTTATTTTTGACCAAAATCGACAGGTCCGGGGCTTAGGGAATTTCTCATATGCCACTAAACGGTTGAAGCTCCTGTTCAAAAATTATGCTCCAAAATCAACTTCTGTCACCTTAGTGATACATTTTGGGAAAGTACCTAAAGTTTAAAGCAGAAATTGGGGCACTTTTGAAATTTTTATTTTTGACCAAAATCGACAGGTCCGGGGCTTAGGGTATTTCTCATATGCCACTAAACGGTTGAAGCTCCTGTTCAAAAATGATGATCCGAAATCAAATTCTGTCACCTTAGTGATACATTTTGGGATAGTACCTAAAGTTCAAAGCAGAAATTGGGGCACTTTTGAAATTTTCATTCTTGACCAAAATCGACAGGCCCGGGGCTTAGGGAATTTCTCATATGCCACAAAACGGTTGAAGCTCCTGTTCAAAAATGATGCTCCAAAATCAACTTCTGTCACCTTAGTGATACATTTTGGGATAGTACCTAAAGTTTAAAGCAGAAATTGGGGCACTTTTGAAATTTTCATTTTTGACCAAAATCGACAGGTCCGGGGCTTAGGGTATTTCTCATATGCCACTAAACGGTTGAAGCTCCTGTTCAAAAATGATGATCCGAAATCAAATTCTGTCACCTTAGTCATACATTTTGGGATAGTACCTAAAGTTCAAAGCAGAAATTGGAGCACTTTTGACATTTTAATTTTTGACCAAAATCGACAGGTCCGGGGCTTAGGGAATTTCTCATATGCGACTAAACGGTTGAAGCTCCTGTTCAAAAATTATGCTCCGAAATCAACTTCTTTCACCTTAGTGATACATTTTGGGATAGCACCTAAAGTTTAAAGCAGAAATTGGGGCACTTTTGAAATTTTCATTTTTGACCAAAATCGACAGGTCCGGGGCTTAGGGAATTTCTCATAAGCCACTAAACGGTTGAAGCTCCTGTTCAAAAATGATGATCCGAAATCAACTTCTGTCACCGTAGTGATACATTTTGGGATAGTACCTAAAGTTTAAAGCAGAAATTGGGGCACTTTTGAAATTTTCATTTTTGACCAAAATTGACAGGTCCGGGGCTTAAGGTATTTCTCATATGCCACTAAACGGTTGAAGCTCCTGTTCAAAAATGATTATCCGAAATCAACTTCTGTCACCTTAGTGATACATATTGGGATAGTACCTAAAGTTCAAAGCAGAAATTGGGGCACTTTTGACATTTTCATTTTTGACCAAAATCGACAGGTCCGGGGCTTAGGGAATTTCTCATATGCCACAAAACGGTTGAAGCTCCTGTTCAAAAATGATGCTCCAAAATCAACTTCTGTCACCTTAGTGATACATTTTGGGATAGTACCTAAAGTTTAAAGCAGAAATTGGGGCACTTTTGAAATTTTCATTTTTGACCAAAATCGACAGGTCCGGGGCTTAGGGAATTTCTCATATGCGACTAAACGGTTGAAGCTCCTGTTCAAAAATGATGCTCCAAAATCAACTTCTGTCACCTTAGTGATACATTTTGGGATAGTACCTAAAGTTTAAAGCAGAAATTGGGGCACTTTTGAAATTTTTATTTTTGACCAAAATCGACAGGTCCGTGGCTTAGGGTATTTCTCATATGCCACTAAACGGTTGAAGCTCCTGTTCAAAAATGATGCTCCAAAATCAACTTCTGTCACCTTAGTGATACATTTTGGGATAGTACCTAAAGTTTAAAGCAGAAATTGGGGCACTTTTGAAATTTTCATTTTTGACCAAAATTGACAGGTCCGGGGCTTAAGGTATTTCTCATATGCCACTAAACGGTTGAAGCTCCTGTTCAAAAATGATTATCCGAAATCAACTTCTGTCACCTTAGTGATACATTTTGGGATAGTACCTAAAGTTTAAAGCAGAAATTGGGGCACTTTTGACATTTTCATTTTTGACCAAAATCGACAGGTCCGGGGCTTAGGGATTTTCTCATATGCGACTAAACGGTTGAAGCTCCTGTTCAAAAATGATGCTCCAAAATCAACTTCTGTCACCTTAGTGATACATTTTGGGATAGTACCTAAAGTTTAAAGCAGAAATTGGGGCACTTTTGAAATTTTTATTTTTGACCAAAATCGACAGGTCCGGGGCTTAGGGTATTTCTCATATGCCACTAAACGGTTGAAGCTCCTGTTCAAAAATGATGCTCCAAAATCAACTTCTGTCACCTTAGTGATACATTTTGGGATAGTACCTAAAGTTTAAAGCAGAAATTGGAGCACTTTTGAAATTTCCATTTTTGACCAAAATCGACAGGTCCGGGGCTTAGGGAATTTCTCATATGCCACTAAACGGTTGAAGCTCCTGTTCAAAAATTATGCTCCGAAATCAACTTCTGTCACCTTAGTGATACATTTTGGGATAGTACCTAAAGTTTAAAGCAGAAATTGGGGCTCTTTTGAAATTTTCATTTTTGACCAAAATCTACAGGTCCGGGGCTTAGGGAATTTCTCATATGCGACTAAACGGTTGAAGCTCCTGTTCAAAAATGATGCTCCGAAATCAAATTCTGTCACCTTAGTGATACATTTTGGGATAGCACCTAAAGTTTAAAGCAAAAATTGAGGCACTTTTGAAATTTTCATTTTTTACCAAAATCGACAGGTCCGGGGCTTAGGGAATTTCTCATATGCCACTAAACGGTTGAAGCTCCTGTTCAAAAATGATGATCCGAAATCAACTTCTGTCACCTTAGTAATACATTTTGGGATAGTACCTAAAGTTTAAAGCAGAAATTGGGGCACTTTTGACATTTTCATTTTTGACCAAAATCGACAGGTCCGGGGCTTAGGGAATTTCTCATATGCCACAAAACGGTTGAAGCTCCTGTTCAAAAATGATGATCCGAAATCAACTTCTGTCACCGTAGTGATACATTTTGGGATAGTACCTAAAGTTTAAAGCAGAAATTGGGAGCACTTTTGAAATTTTTATTTTTGACCAAAATCGACAGGTCCGGGGCTTAGGGTATTTCTCATATGCCACTAAATGGTTGAAGCTCCTGTTCAAAAATGATGATCCGAAATCAACTTCTGTCACCTTAGTGATACATTTTGGGATAGTACCTAAAGTTCAAAGCAGAAATTGGGGCACTTTTGACATTTTCATTTTTGACCAAAATCTACAGGTCCGGGGCTTAGGGAATTTCTCATATGCCACAAAACGGTTGAAGCTCCTGTTCAAAAATGATGCTCCAAAATCAACTTCTGTCACCTTAGTGATACATTTTGGGATAGTAACTAAAGTTTAAAGCAGAAATTGGGGCACTTTTGAAATTTTCATTTTTGACCAAAATCGACAGGTCCGGGGCTTAGGGAATTTCTCATATGCCACAAAACGGTTGAAGCTCCTGTTCAAAAATGATGCTCCAAAATCAACTTCTGTCACCTTAGTGATACATTTTGGGATAGTACCTAAAGTTTAAAGCAGAAATTGGATCACTTTTGAAATTTCCATTTTTGACCAAAATCGACAGGTCCGGGGCTTAGGGAATTTCTCATATGCCACTAAACGGTTGAAGCTCCTGTTCAAAAATGATGATCCGAAATCAAATTCTGTCACCTTAGTGATACATTTTGGGATAGTACCTAAAGTTCAAAGCAGAAATTGGGGCACTTTTGAAATTTTCATTTTTGACCAAAATCGACAGGTCCGGGGCTTAGGGAATTTCTCATATGCCACTAAACGGTTGAAGCTCATGTTCAAAAATGAGAATCCGAAATCAACTTCTTTCACCTTAGTGATACATTTTGGGATAGTACCTAAAGTTTAAAGCAGAAATTGGTGCACTTTTGACATTTTCATTTTTGACCAAAATCGACAGACCCGGGGCTTAGGGAATTTCTCATATGCCACAAAACGGTTGAAGCTCCTGTTCAAAAATGATGCTCCAAAATCAACTTCTGTCACCTTAGTGATACATTTTGGGATAGTACCTAAAGTTTAAAGCAGAAATTGGGGCACTTTTGAAATTTTCATTTTTGACCAAAATCGACAGGAATTTCTCATATGCCACTAAACGGTTGAAGCTCCTGTTCAAAAATGATGATCCGAAATCAAATTCTGTCACCTTAGTGATACATTTTGGGATAGTACCTAAAGTTCAAAGCAGAAATTGGGGCACTTTTGACATTTTAATTTTTGACCAAAATCGACAGGTCCGGGGCTTAGGGAATTTCTCATATGCCACAAAACGGTTGAAGCTCCTGTTCAAAAATGATGCTCCAAAATCAACTTCTGTCACCTTAGTGATACATTTTGGGATAGTACCTAAAGTTTAAAGCAGAAATTGGGGCACTTTTGAAATTTTTATTTTTGACCAAAATCGACAGGTCCGGGGCTTAGGGTATTTCTCATATGCCACTAAACGGTTGAAGCTCCTGTTCAAAAATGATGCTCCAAAATCAACTTCTGTCACCTTAGTGATACATTTTGGGATAGTACCTAAAGTTTAAAGCAGAAATTGGGGCACTTTTGAAATTTTCATTTTTGACCAAAATTGACAGGTCCGGGGCTTAGGGAATTTCTCATATGCCACTAAACGGTTGAAGCTCCTGTTCAACAATTATGCTCCGAAATCAACTTCTGTCACCTTAGTGATACATTTTGGGATAGCACCTAAAGTTTAAAGCAGAAATTGGGGCACTTTTGAAATTTTCATTTTTGACCAAAATCGACAGGTCCGGGGCTTAAGGTATTTCTCATATGCCACTAAACGGTTGAAGCTCCTGTTCAAAAATGATTATCCGAAATCAACTTCTGTCACCTTAGTGATACATTTTGGGATAGTACCTAAAGTTTAAAGCAGAAATTGGGGCACTTTTGACATTTTCATTTTTGACCAAAATCGACAGGTCCGGGGCTTAGGGAATTTCTCATATGCCACAAAACGGTTGAAGCTCCTGTTCAAAAATGATGCTCCAAAATCAACTTCTGTCACCTTAGTGATACATTTTGGGATAGTACCTAAAGTTTAAAGCAGAAATTGGGGCACTTTTGAAATTTTCATTTTTGACCAAAATCGACAGGTCCGGGGCTTAGGGAATTTCTCATATGCGACTAAACGGTTGAAGCTCCTGTTCAAAAATGATGATCCGAAATCAACTTCTGTCACCGTAGTGATACATTTTGGGATAGTACCTAAAGTTTAAAGCAGAAATTGGGGCACTTTTGAAATTTTCATTTTTGACCAAAATTGACAGGTCCGGGGCTTAAGGTATTTCTCATATGCCACTAAACGGTTGAAGCTCCTGTTCAAAAATGATTATCCGAAATCAACTTCTGTCACCTTAGTGATACATTTTGGGATAGTACCTAAAGTTTAAAGCAGAAATTGGGGCACTTTTGACATTTTCATTTTTGACCAAAATCGACAGGTCCGGGGCTTAGGGAATTTCTCATATGCCACAAAACGGTTGAAGCTCCTGTTCAAAAATGATGCTCCGAAATCAACTTCTGTCACCTATGTGATACATTTTGGGATAGTACCTAAAGTTTAAAGCAGAAATTGGAGCACTTTTGAAATTTCCATTTTTGACCAAAATCGACAGGTCCGGGGCTTAGGGAATTTCTCATATGCCACTAAACGGTTGAAGCTCCTGTTCAAAAATTATGCTACAAAATCAACTTCTGTCACCTTAGTGATACATTTTGGGATAGTACCTAAAGTTTAAAGCAGAAATTGGGGCACTTTTGAAATTTTCATTTTTGACCAAAATCGACAGGTCCGGGGCTTAGGGAATTTCTCATATGCCACTAAACGGTTGAAGCTCCTGTTCAAAAATGATGATCCGAAATCAACTTCTGTCACCGTAGTGATACATTTTGGGAAAGTACCTAAAGTTTAAAGCAGAAATTGGGGCACTTTTGAAATTTTCATTTTTGACCAAAATTGACAGGTCCGGGGCTTAAGGTATTTCTCATATGCCACTAAACGGTTGAAGCTCCTGTTCAAAAATGATTATCCGAAATCAACTTCTGTCACCTTAGTGATACATTTTGGGATAGTACCTAAAGTTTAAAGCAGAAATTGGGGCACTTTTGACATTTTCATTTTTGACCAAAATCGACAGGTCCGGGGCTTAGGGAATTTCTCATATGCCACAAAACGGTTGAAGCTCCTGTTCAAAAATGATGCTCCGAAATCAACTTCTGTCACCTATGTGATACATTTTGGGATAGTACCTAAAGTTTAAAGCAGAAATTGGAGCACTTTTGAAATTTCCATTTTTGACCAAAATCGACAGGTCCGGGGCTTAGGGAATTTCTCATATGCCACTAAACGGTTGAAGCTCCTGTTCAAAAATTATGCTACAAAATCAACTTCTGTCACCTTAGTGATACATTTTGGGATAGTACCTAAAGTTTAAAGCAGAAATTGGGAGCACTTTTGAAATTTTTATTTTTGACCAAAATCGACAGGTCCGGGGCTTAGGGTATTTCTCATATGCCACTAAACGGTTGAAGCTCCTGTTCAAAAATGATGATCCGAAATCAACTTCTGTCACCTTAGTGATACATTTTGGGATAGTACCTAAAGTTCAAAGCAGAAATTGGGGCACTTTTGACATTTTCATTTTTGACCAAAATCGACAGGTCCGGGGCTTAGGGAATTTCTCATATGCCACAAAACGGTTGAAGCTCCTGTTCAAAAATTATGCTCCAAAATCAACTTCTGTCACCTTAGTGATACATTTTGGGATAGTACCTAAAGTTTAAAGCAGAAATTGGGGCACTTTTGAAATTTTTATTTTTGACCAAAATCGACAGGTCCGGGGCTTAGGGTATTTCTCAAATGCCACTAAACGGTTGAAGCTCCTGTTCAAAAATGATGATCCGAAATCAACTTCTGTCACCTTAGTGATACATTTTGGGATAGTAACTAAAGTTTAAAGCAGAAATTGGGGCACTTTTGAAAATTTCATTTTTGACCAAAATTGACAGGTCCGGGGCTTAAGGTATTTCTCATATGCCACTAAACGGTTGATGCTCCTGTTCAAAAATGATTATCCGAAATCAACTTCTGTCACCTTAGTGATACATTTTGGGATAGTAACTAAAGTTTAAAGCAGAAATTGGGGCACTTTTGAAAATTTCATTTTTGACCAAAATTGACAGGTCCGGGGCTTAAGGTATTTCTCATATGCCACTAAACGGTTGATGCTCCTGTTCAAAAATGATTATCCGAAATCAACTTCTGTCACCTTAGTGATACATTTTGGGATAGTACCTAAAGTTTAAAGCAGAAATTGGGAGCACTTTTGAAATTTTTATTTTTGAACAAAATCGACAGGTCCGGGGCTTAGGGTATTTCTCATATGCCACTAAACGGTTGAAGCTCCTGTTCAAAAATGATGATCCGAAATCAACTTCTGTCACCTTAGTGATACATTTTGGGATAGTACCTAAAGTTCAAAGCAGAAATTGGGGCACTTTTGACATTTTCATTTTTGACCAAAATCGACAGGTCCGGGGCTTAGGGAATTTCTCATATGCCACAAAACGGTTGAAGCTCCTGTTCAAAAATTATGCTCCAAAATCAACTTCTGTCACCTTAGTGATACATTTTGGGATAGTACCTAAAGTTTAAAGCAGAAATTGGAGTACTTTTGAAATTTCCATTTTTGACCAAAATCGACAGGTCCGGGACTTAGGGAATTTCTCATATGCCACTAAACGGTTGAAGCTCCTGTTCAAAAATTATGCTCCAAAATCAACTTCTGTCACCTTAGTGATACATTTTGGGATAGTACCTAAAGTTTAAAGCAGAAATTGGGAGCACTTTTGAAATTTTTATTTTTGACCAAAATCGACAGGTCCGGGGCTTAGGGTATTTCTCATATGCCACTAAATGGTTGAAGCTCCTGTTCAAAAATGATGATCCGAAATCAACTTCTGTCACCTTAGTGATACATTTTGGGATAGTACCTAAAGTTCAAAGCAGAAATTAGGGCACTTTTGACATTTTCATTTTTGACCAAAATCGACAGGTCCGGGGCTTAGGGAATTTCTCATATGCCACAAAACGGTTGAAGCTCCTGTTCAAAAATGATGCTCCAAAATCAACTTCTGTCACCTTAGTGATACATTTTGGGATAGCACCTAAAGTTTAAAGCAAAAATTGTGGCACTTTTGAAATTTTCATTTTTTACCAAAATCAACAGGTCCGGGGCTTAGGGAATTTCTCATATGCCACTAAACGGTTGAAGCTCCTGTTCAAAAATTATGCTCCAAAATCAACTTCTGTCACCTTAGTGATACATTTTGGGAAAGTACCTAAAGTTTAAAGCAGAAATTGGGGCACTTTTGAAATTTTTATTTTTGACCAAAATCGACAGGTCCGGGGCTTAGGGTATTTCTCATATGCCACTAAACGGTTGAAGCTCCTGTTCAAAAATGATGATCCGAAATCAAATTCTGTCACCTTAGTGATACATTTTGGGATAGTACCTAAAGTTCAAAGCAGAAATTGGGGCACTTTTGAAATTTTCATTTTTGACCAAAATCGACAGGTCCGGGGCTTAGGGAATTTCTCATATGCCACTAAACGGTTGAAGCTCCTGTTCAAAAATGATGCTCCAAAATCAACTTCTGTCACCTTAGTGATACATTTTGGGATAGTACCTAAAGTTTAAAGCAGAAATTGGGGCACTTTTGAAATTTTCATTTTTGACCAAAATCGACAGGTTCGGGGCTTAGGGAATTTCTCATATGCCACTAAACGGTTGAAGCTCCTGTTCAAAAATGATGATCCGAAATCAACTTCTGTCACCTAAGTGATACATTTTGGGATAGCACCTAAAGTTTAAAGCAGAAATTGTGGCACTTTTGAAATTTTCATTTTTGACCAAAATCGACAGGTCCGGGGCTTAGGGAATTTCTCATATGCCACTAAACGGTTGAAGCTCCTGTTCAAAAATTATGCTCCGAAATCAACTTCTGTCACCTTAGTGATACATTTTGGGATAGTACCTAAAGTTTAAAGCAGAAATTGGGGCACTTTTGAAATTTTCATTTTTGACCAAAATCGACAGGTCCGGGGCTTAGGGAATTTCTCATATGCCACAAAACGGTTGAAGCTCCTGTTCAAAAATGATGCTCCAAAATCAACTTCTGTCACCTTAGTGATACATTTTGGGATAGTACCTAAAGTTTAAAGCAGAAATTGGGGCACTTTTGAAATTTTCATTTTTGACCAAAATCGACAGGTCCGGGGCTTAGGGAATTTCTCATATGCGACTAAACGGTTGAAGCTCCTGTTCAAAAATGATTATCCGAAATCAACTTCTGTCACCTTAGTGATACATTTTGGGATAGTACCTAAAGTTTAAAGCAGAAATTGGGGCACTTTTGACAATTTCATTTTTGACCAAAATCGACAGGTCCGGGGCTTAGGGAATTTCTCATATGCCACAAAACGGTTGAAGCTCCTGTTCAAAAATTATGCTACAAAATCAACTTCTGTCACCTTAGTGATACATTTTGGGATAGTACCTAAAGTTTAAAGCAGAAATTGGGAGCACTTTTGAAATTTTTATTTTTGACCAAAATCGACAGGTCCGGGGCTTAGGGTATTTCTCATATGCCACTAAACGGTTGAAGCTCCTGTTCAAAAATGATGATCCGAAATCAACTTCTGTCACCTTAGTGATACATTTTGGGATAGTACCTAAAGTTCAAAGCAGAAATTGGGGCACTTTTGACATTTTCATTTTTGACCAAAATCGACAGGTCCGGGGCTTAGGGAATTTCTCATATGCCACAAAACGGTTGAAGCTCCTGTTCAAAAATTATGCTCCAAAATCAACTTCTGTCACCTTAGTGATACATTTTGGGATAGTACCTAAAGTTTAAAGCCGAAATTGGGGCACTTTTGAAATTTTCATTTTTGACCAAAATCGACAGGTCCGGGGCTTAGGGTATTTCTCAAATGCCACTAAACGGTTGAAGCTCCTGTTCAAAAATGATGATCCGAAATCAACTTCTGTCACCGTAGTGATACATTTTGGGATAGTACCTAAAGTTTAAAGCAGAAATTGGGGCACTTTTGAAAATTTCATTTTTGACCAAAATTGACAGGTCCGGGGCTTAAGGTATTTCTCATATGCCACTAAACGGTTGAAGCTCCTGTTCAAAAATGATTATCCGAAATCAACTTCTGTCACCTTAGTGATACATTTTGGGATAGTACCTAAAGTTTAAAGCAGAAATTGGGGCACTTTTGACATTTTCATTTTTGACCAAAATCGACAGGTCCGGGGCTTAGGGAATTTCTCATATGCCACTAAACGGTTGAAGCTCCTGTTCAAAAATTATGCTACAAAATCAACTTCTGTCACCTTAGTGATACATTTTGGGATAGTACCTAAAGTTTAAAGCAGAAATTGGGAGCACTTTTGAAATTTTTATTTTTGACCAAAATCGACAGGTCCGGGGCTTAGGGTATTTCTCATATGCCACTAAACGGTTGAAGCTCCTGTTCAAAAATGATGATCCGAAATCAACTTCTGTCACCTTAGTGATACATTTTGGGATAGTACCTAAAGTTTAAAGTAGAAATTGGGGCACTTTTGAAATTTTCATTTATGACCAAAATCTACAGGTCCGGGGCTTAGGGAATTTCTCATATGCGACTAAACGGTTGAAGCTCCTGTTCAAAAATGATGCTCCGAAATCAAATTCTGTCACCTTAGTGATACATTTTGGGATAGCACCTAAAGTTTAAAGCAAAAATTGAGGCACTTTTGAAATTTTCATTTTTTACCAAAATCGACAGGTCCGGGGCTTAGGGAATTTCTCATATGCCACTAAACGGTTGAAGCTCCTGTTCAAAAATGATGATCCGAAATCAACTTCTGTCACCTTAGTAATACATTTTGGGATAGTACCTAAAGTTTAAAGCAGAAATTGGGGCACTTTTGACATTTTCATTTTTGACCAAAATCGACAGGTCCGGGGCTTAGGGTATTTCTCATATGCCACTAAACGGTTGAAGCTCCTGTTCAAAAATTATGCTCCAAAATCAACTTCTGTCACCTTAGTGATACATTTTGGGATAGTACCTAAAGTTTAAAGCAGAAATTGGGAGCACTTTTGAAATTTTTTATTTTTGACCAAAATCGACAGGTCCGGGGCTTAGGGTATTTCTCATATGCCACTAAATGGTTGAAGCTCCTGTTCAAAAATGATGATCCGAAATCAACTTCTGTCACCTTAGTGATACATTTTGGGATAGTACCTAAAGTTCAAAGCAGAAATTGGGGCACTTTTGACATTTTCATTTTTGACCAAAATCGACAGGTCCGGGGCTTAGGGAATTTCTCATATGCCACTAAACGGTTGAAGCTCCTGTTCAAAAATGATGATCCGAAATCAACTTCTGTCACCGTAGTGATACATTTTGGGATAGTACCTAAAGTTTAAAGCAGAAATTGGGGCACTTTTGAAAATTTCATTTTTGACCAAAATTGACAGGTCCGGGGCTTAAGGTATTTCTCATATGCCACTAAACGGTTGAAGCTCCTGTTCAAAAATGATTATCCGAAATCAACTTCTGTCACCTTAGTGATACATTTTGGGATAGTACCTAAAGTTTAAAGCAGAAATTGGGGCACTTTTGACATTTTCATTTTTGACCAAAATCGACAGGTCCGGGGCTTAGGGAATTTCTCATATGCCACTAAACGGTTGAAGCTCCTGTTCAAAAATTATGCTACAAAATCAACTTCTGTCACCTTAGTGATACATTTTGGGATAGTACCTAAAGTTTAAAGCAGAAATTGGGAGCACTTTTGAAATTTTTATTTTTGACCAAAATCGACAGGTCCGGGGCTTAGGGTATTTCTCATATGCCACTAAACGGTTGAAGCTCCTGTTCAAAAATGATGATCCGAAATCAACTTCTGTCACCTTAGTGATACATTTTGGGATAGTACCTAAAGTTTAAAGTAGAAATTGGGGCACTTTTGAAATTTTCATTTATGACCAAAATCTACAGGTCCGGGGCTTAGGGAATTTCTCATATGCGACTAAACGGTTGAAGCTCCTGTTCAAAAATGATGCTCCGAAATCAAATTCTGTCACCTTAGTGATACATTTTGGGATAGCACCTAAAGTTTAAAGCAAAAATTGAGGCACTTTTGAAATTTTCATTTTTTACCAAAATCGACAGGTCCGGGGCTTAGGGAATTTCTCATATGCCACTAAACGGTTGAAGCTCCTGTTCAAAAATGATGATCCGAAATCAACTTCTGTCACCTTAGTAATACATTTTGGGATAGTACCTAAAGTTTAAAGCAGAAATTGGGGCACTTTTGACATTTTCATTTTTGACCAAAATCGACAGGTCCGGGGCTTAGGGTATTTCTCATATGCCACTAAACGGTTGAAGCTCCTGTTCAAAAATTATGCTCCAAAATCAACTTCTGTCACCTTAGTGATACATTTTGGGATAGTACCTAAAGTTTAAAGCAGAAATTGGGAGCACTTTTGAAATTTTTTATTTTTGACCAAAATCGACAGGTCCGGGGCTTAGGGTATTTCTCATATGCCACTAAATGGTTGAAGCTCCTGTTCAAAAATGATGATCCGAAATCAACTTCTGTCACCTTAGTGATACATTTTGGGATAGTACCTAAAGTTCAAAGCAGAAATTGGGGCACTTTTGACATTTTCATTTTTGACCAAAATCGACAGGTCCGGGGCTTAGGGAATTTCTCATATGCCACAAAACGGTTGAAGCTCCTGTTCAAAAATGATGCTCCAAAATCAACTTCTGTCACCTTAGTGATACATTTTGGGATAGTACCTAAAGTTTAAAGCAGAAATTGGGGCACTTTTGAAATTTTCATTTTTGACCAAAATCGACAGGTCCGGGGCTTAGGGAATTTCTCATATGCCACAAAACGGTTGAAGCTACTATACGGTTGAAGCTCCTGTTCAAAAATTATGCTCCGAAATCAACTTCTGTCACCTTAGTGATACATTTTGGGATAGTACCTAAAGTTTAAAGTAGAAATTGGAGCACTTTTGAAATTTCCATTTTTGACCAAAATCGACAGGTCCGGGGCTTAGGGAATTTCTCATATGCCACTAAATGATTGAAGCTCCTGTTCAAAAATGATGATCCGAAATCAACTTCTGTCACCTTAGTGATACATTTTGGGATAGTACCTAAAGTTTAAAGCAGAAATTGGGGCACTTTTGAAATTTTCATTTTTGACCAAAATCGACAGGTTCGGGGCTTAGGGAATTTCTCATATGCCACTAAACGGTTGAAGCTCCTGTTCAAAAATGATGATCCGAAATCAACTTCTGTCACCTTAGTGATACATTTTGGGATAGTACCTAAAGTTCAAAGCAGAAATTGGGGCACTTTTGAAATTTTCATTTTTGACCAAAATCGACAGGCCCGGGGCTTAGGGAATTTCTCATATGCCACAAAACGGTTGAAGCTCCTGTTCAAAAATGATGCTCCAAAATCAACTTCTGTCACCTTAGTGATACATTTTGGGATAGTACCTAAAGTTTAAAGCAGAAATTGGGGCACTTTTGAAATTCTCATTTTTGACCAAAATCGACAGGTCCGGGGCCTAGGGAATTTCTCATATGCCACAAAACGGTTGAAGCTACTATACGGTTGAAGCTCCTGTTCAAAAATTATGCTCCGAAATCAACTTCTGTCACCTTAGTGATACATTTTGGGATAGTACCTAAAGTTTAAAGCAGAAATTGGAGCACTATTGAAATTTCCATTTTTGACCAAAATCGACAGGTCCGGGGGGCTTAGGGAATTTCTCATATGCCACTAAACGATTGAAGCTCCTGTTCAAAAATGATGATCCGAAATCAACTTCTGTCACCTTAGTGATACATTTTGGGATAGTACCTAAAGTTTAAAGCAGAAATTGGGGCACTTTTGAAATTTTCATTTTTGACCAAAATCGACAGGTTCGGGGCTTAGGGAATTTCTCATATGCCACTAAACGGTTGAAGCTCCTGTTCAAAAATGATGATCCGAAATCAACTTCTGTCACCTTAGTGATACATTTTGGGATAGCACCTAAAGTTTAAAGCAGAAATTGTGGCACTTTTGAAATTTTCATTTTTGACCAAAATCGACAGGTCCGGGGCTTAGGGAATTTCTCATATGCCACTAAACGGTTGAAGCTCCTGTTCAAAAATTATGCTCCGAAATCAACTTCTGTCACCTTAGTGATACATTTTGGGATAGTACCTAAAGTTCAAAGCAGAAATTGGGGCACTTTTGACATTTTCATATTTGACCAAAATCGACAGGTCCGGGGCTTAGGGAATTTCTCATATGCCACAAAACGGTTGAAGCTCCTGTTTAAAAATGATGCTCCAAAATCAACTTCTGTCACCTTAGTGATACATTTTGGGATAGTACCTAAAGTTTAAAGCAGAAATTGGGGCACTTTTGAAATTTTCATTTTTGACCAAAATCGACAGGTCCGGGGCTTAGGGAATTTCTCATATGCCACAAAATGGTTGAAGCTACTATACGGTTGAAGCTCCTGTTCAAAAATTATGCTCCGAAATCAACTTCTGTCACCTTAGTGATACATTTTGGGATAGTACCTAAAGTTTAAAGCAGAAATTGGAGCACTTTTGAAATTTCCATTTTTGACCAAAATCGACAGGTCCGGGGCTTAGGGAATTTCTCATATGCCACTAAATGATTGAAGCTCCTGTTCAAAAATGATGATCCGAAATCAACTTCTGTCACCTTAGTGATACATTTTGGGATAGTACCTAAAGTTTAAAGCAGAAATTGGGGCACTTTTGAAATTTTCATTTTTGACCAAAATCGACAGGTTCGGGGCTTAGGGAATTTCTCATATGCCACTAAACGGTTGAAGCTCCTGTTCAAAAATGATGATCCGAAATCAACTTCTGTCACCTTAGTGATACATTTTGGGATAGTACCTAAAGTTTAAAGCAGAAATTGGGGCACTTTTGAAATTTTCATTTTTGACCAAAATCGACAGGTCCGGGGCTTAGGGAATTTCTCATATGCCACAAAACGGTTGAAGCTACTATACGGTTGAAGCTCCTGTTCAAAAATTATGCTCCGAAATCAACTTCTGTCACCTTAGTGATACATTTTGGGATAGTACCTAAAGTTTAAAGCAGAAATTGGAGCACTATTGAAATTTCCATTTTTGACCAAAATCGACAGGTCCGGGTCTTAGGGAATTTCTCATATGCCACTAAACGATTGAAGCTCCTGTTCAAAAATGATGATCCGAAATCAACTTCTGTCACCTTAGTGATACATTTTGGGATAGTACCTAAAGTTTAAAGCAGAAATTGGGGCACTTTTGAAATTTTCATTTTTGACCAAAATCGACAGGTTCGGGGCTTAGGGAATTTCTCATATGCCACTAAACGGTTGAAGCTTCTGTTCAAAAATTATGCTCCAAAATCAACTTCTGTCACCTTAGTGATACATTTTGGGAAAGTACCTAAAGTTTAAAGCAGAAATTGGGGCACTTTTGAAATTTTTATTTTTGACCAAAATCGACAGGTCCGGGGCTTAGCGTATTTCTCATATGCCACTAAACGGTTGAAGCTCCTGTTCAAAAATTATGCTCCGAAATCAACTTCTGTCACCTTAGTGATACATTTTGGGATAGTACCTAAAGTTTAAAGCAGAAATTGGGGCACTTTTGAAATTTTCATTTTTGACCAAAATCGACAGGTCCGGGGCTTAGGGAATTTATCATATGCGACTAAACGGTTGAAGCTCCTGTTCAAAAATTATGCTCCGAAATCAACTTCTGTCACCTTAGTGATACATTTTGGGAAAGTACCTAAAGTTTAAAGCAGAAATTGGGGCACTTTTGAAATTTTTATTTTTGACCAAAATCGACAGGTCCGGGGCTTAGCGTATTTCTCATATGCCACTAAACGGTTGAAGCTCCTGTTCAAAAATGATGATCCGAAATCAAATTCTGTCACCTTAGTGATACATTTTGGGATAGTACCTAAAGTTCAAAGCAGAAATTGGGGCACTTTTGAAATTTTCATTTTTGACCAAAATCGACAGGTCCGGGGCTTAGGGAATTTCTCATATGCCACTAAACGGTTGAAGCTCATGTTCAAAAATGAGAATCCGAAATCAACTTCTTTCACCTTAGTGATACATTTTGGGATAGTACCTAAAGTTTAAAGCAGAAATTGGTGCACTTTTGACATTTTCATTTTTGACCAAAATCGACAGGCCCGGGGCTTAGGGAATTTCTCATATGCCACAAAACGGTTGAAGCTCCTGTTCAAAAATGATGTTCCAAAATCAACTTCTGTCACCTTAGTGATACATTTTGGGATAGTACCTAAAGTTTAAAGCAGAAATTGGGGCATTTTTGAAATTTTCATTTTTGACCAAAATCGACAGGAATTTCTCATATGCCACTAAACGGTTGAAGCTCCTGTTCAAAAATTATGCTCCAAAATCAACTTCTGTCACCTTAGTGATACATTTTGGGAAAGTACCTAAAGTTTAAAGCAGAAATTGGGGCACTTTTGAAATTTTTATTTTTGACCAAAATCGACAGGTCCGGGGCTTAGGGTATTTCTCATATGCCACTAAACGGTTGAAGCTCCTGTTCAAAAATGATGATCCGAAATCAAATTCTGTCACCTTAGTGATACATTTTGGGATAGTACCTAAAGTTCAAAGCAGAAATTGGGGCACTTTTGACATTTTAATTTTTGACCAAAATCGACAGGTCCGGGGCTTAGGGAATTTCTCATATGCCACAAAACGGTTGAAGCTCCTGTTCAAAAATGATGCTCCAAAATCAACTTCTGTCACCTTAGTGATACATTTTGGGATAGTACCTAAAGTTTAAAGCAGAAATTAGGGCACTTTTGAAATTTTCATTTTTGACCAAAATCGACAGGTCCGGGGCTTAGGGTATTTCTCATATGCCACTAAACGGTTGAAGCTCCTGTTCAAAAATGATGCTCCAAAATCAACTTCTGTCACCTTAGTGATACATTTTGGGATAGTACCTAAAGTTTAAAGCAGAAATTGGAGCACTTTTGAAATTTCCATTTTTGACCAAAATCGACAGGTCCGGGGCTTAGGGAATTTCTTATATGCCACTAAACGGTTGAAGCTCCTGTTCAAAAATTATGCTACAAAATCAACTTCTGTCACCTTAGTGATACATTTTGGGATAGTACCTAAAGTTTAAAGCAGAAATTGGGGCACTTTTGAAATTTTTATTTTTGACCAAAATCGACAGGTCCGGGGCTTAGGGTATTTCTCATATGCCACTAAACGGTTGAAGCTCCTGTTCAAAAATGATGCTCCAAAATCAACTTCTGTCACCTTAGTGATACATTTTGGGATAGTACCTAAAGTTTAAAGCAGAAATTGGGGCACTTTTGAAATTTTCATTTTTGACCAAAATCGACAGGTCCGGGGCTTAGGGAATTTCTCATATGCCACAAAACGGTTGAAGCTACTATACGGTTGAAGCTCCTGTTCAAAAATTATGCTCCGAAAACAACTTCTGTCACCTTAGTGATACATTTTGGGATAGTACCTAAAGTTTAAAGCAGAAATTGGAGCACTTTTGAAATTTCCATTTTTGACCAAAATCGACAGGTCCAGGGCTTAGGGAATTTCTCATATGCCACTAAACGGTTGAAGCTCCTGTTCAAAAATGATGATCCGAAATCAACTTCTGTCACCTTAGTGATACATTTTGGGATAGCACCTAAAGTTTAAAGAAGAAATTGTGGCACTTTTGAAATTTTCATTTTTGACCAAAATCGACAGGTCCGGGGCTTAGGGAATTTCTCATATGCCACTAAACGGTTGAAGCTCCTGTTCAAAAATTATGCTCCGAAATCAACTTCTGTCACCTTAGTGATACATTTTGGGATAGTACCTAAAGTTTAAAGCAGAAAGTGGGGCACTTTTGAAATTTTCATTTTTGACCAAAATCGACAGGTCCGGGGCTTAGGGAATTTATCATATGCGACTAAACGGTTGAAGCTCCTGTTCAAAAATGATGCTCCGAAATCAACTTCTGTCACCTTAGTGATACATTTTGGGATAGCACCTAAAGTTTAAAGCAAAAATTGTGGCACTTTTGAAATTTTCATTTTTGACCAAAATCGACAGGAATTTCTCATATGCCACTAAACGGTTGAAGCTCCTGTTCAAAAATTATGCTCCAAAATCAACTTCTGTCACCTTAGTGATACATTTTGGGAAAGTACCTAAAGTTTAAAGCAGAAATTGGGGCACTTTTGAAATTTTTATTTTTGACCAAAATCGACAGGTCCGGGGCTTAGCGTATTTCTCATATGCCACTAAACGGTTGAAGCTCCTGTTCAAAAATGATGATCCGAAATCAAATTCTGTCACCTTAGTGATACATTTTGGGATAGTACCTAAAGTTTAAAGCAGAAATTGGGGCACTTTTGAAATTTTCATTTTTGACCAAAATCGACAGGTCCGGGGCTTAGGGAATTTCTCATATGCCACAAAACGGTTGAAGCTACTATACGGTTGAAGCTCCTGTTCAAAAATTATGCTCCGAAAACAACTTCTGTCACCTTAGTGATACATTTTGGGATAGTACCTAAAGTTTAAAGCAGAAATTGGAGCACTTTTGAAATTTCCATTTTTGACCAAAATCGACAGGTCCGGGGCTTAGGGAATTTCTCATATGCCACTAAACGATTGAAGCTCCTGTTCAAAAATTATGCTACAAAATCAACTTCTGTCACCTTAGTGATACATTTTGGGATAGTACCTAAAGTTTAAAGCAGAAATTGGGGCACTTTTGAAATTTTCATTTTTGACCAAAATCGACAGGTTCGGGGCTTAGGGAATTTCTCATATGCCACTAAACGGTTGAAGCTCCTGTTCAAAAATTATGCTCCGAAATCAACTTCTGTCACCTTAGTGATACATTTTGGGATAGTACCTAAAGTTTAAAGCAGAAATTGGGGCACTTTTGAAATTTTCATTTTTGACCAAAATCGACAGGTCCGGGGCTTAGGGAATTTATCATATGCGACTAAACGGTTGAAGCTCCTGTTCAAAAATGATGCTCCGAAATCAACTTCTGTCACCTTAGTGATACATTTTGGGATAGCACCTAAAGTTTAAAGCAAAAATTGTGGCACTTTTGAAATTTTCATTTTTTACCAAAATCGACAGGAATTTCTCATATGCCACTAAACGGTTGAAGCTCCTGTTCAAAAATTATGCTCCAAAATCAACTTCTGTCACCTTAGTGATACATTTTGGGAAAGTACCTAAAGTTTAAAGCAGAAATTGGGGCACTTTTGAAATTTTTATTTTTGACCAAAATCGACAGGTCCGGGGCTTAGCGTATTTCTCATATGCCACTAAACGGTTGAAGCTCCTGTTCAAAAATGATGATCCGAAATCAAATTCTGTCACCTTAGTGATACATTTTGGGATAGTACCTAAAGTTTAAAGCAGAAATTGGTGCACTTTTGACATTTTCATTTTTGACCAAAATCGACAAGCCCGGGGCTTAGGGAATTTCTCATATGCCACAAAACGGTTGAAGCTCCTGTTCAAAAATGATGCTCCAAAATCAACTTCTGTCACCTTAGTGATACATTTTGGGATAGTACCTAAAGTTTAAAGCAGAAATTGGGGCATTTTTGAAATTTTCATTTTTGACCAAAATCGACAGGAATTTCTCATATGCCACTAAACGGTTGAAGCTCCTGTTCAAAAATTATGCTCCAAAATCAACTTCTGTCACCTTAGTGATACATTTTGGGAAAGTACCTAAAGTTTAAAGCAGAAATTGGGGCACTTTTGAAATTTTTATTTTTGACCAAAATCGACAGGTCCGGGGCTTAGGGTATTTCTCATATGCCACTAAACGGTTGAAGCTCCTGTTCAAAAATGATGATCCGAAATCAAATTCTGTCACCTTAGTGATACATTTTGGGATAGTACCTAAAGTTTAAAGCAGAAATTGGGGCACTTTTGAAATTTTCATTTTTGACCAAAATCGACAGGTCCGGGGCTTAGGGAATTTCTCATATGCCACTAAACGGTTGAAGCTCCTGTTCAAAAATTATGCTACAAAATCAACTTCTGTCACCTTAGTGATACATTTTGGGATAGTACCTAAAGTTTAAAGCAGAAATTGGGGCACTTTTGAAATTTTCATTTTTGACCAAAATCGACAGGTCCGGGGCTTAGGGTATTTCTCATATGCCACTAAATGGTTGAAGCTCCTGTTCAAAAATGATGATCCGAAATCAAATTCTGTCACCTTAGTGATACATTTTGGGATAGTACCTAAAGTTTAAAGCAGAAATTGGGGCACTTTGAAATTTTCATTTTTGACCAAAATCGACAGGTCCGGGGCTTAGGGAATTTCTCATATGCCACTAAACGGTTGAAGCTCCTGTTCAAAAATGATGATCCGAAATCAACTTCTGTCACCGTAGTGATACATTTTGGGATAGTAGCTAAAGTTTAAAGCAGAAATTGGGGCACTTTTGAAATTTTAATTTTTGACCAAAATTGACAGGTCCGGGGCTTAAGGTATTTCTCATATGCCACTAAACGGTTGAAGCTCCTGTTCAAAAATGATTATCCGAAATCAACTTCTGTCACCTTAGTGATACATTTTGGGATAGTACCTAAAGTTTAAAGCAGAAATTGGGGCACTTTTGACATTTTCATTTTTGACCAAAATCGACAGGTCCGGAGCTTAGGGAATTTCTCATATGCCACAAAACGGTTGAAGCTCCTGTTCAAAAATGATGCTCCGAAATCAACTTCTGTCACCTATGTGATACATTTTGGGATAGTACCTAAAGTTTAAAGCAGAAATTGGGAGCACTTTTGAAATTTTTATTTTTGACCAAAATCGACAGGTCCGGGGCTTAGGGAATTTCTCATATGCCACTAAACGGTTGAAGCTCCTGTTCAAAAATGATGATCCGAAATCAACTTCTGTCACCTTAGTGATACATTTTGGGATAGTACCTAAAGTTTAAAGCAGAAATTGGAGTACTTTTGAAATTTCCATTTTTGACCAAAATCGACAGGTCCGGGACTTAGGGAATTTCTCATATGCCACTAAACGGTTGAAGCTCCTGTTCAAAAATTATGCTCCAAAATCAACTTCTGTCACCTTAGTGATACATTTTGGGATAGTACCTAAAGTTTAAAGCAGAAATTGGGGCACTTTTGAAATTTTTATTTTTTGACCAAAATCGACAGGTCCGGGGCTTAGGGTATTTCTCATATGCCACTAAATGGTTGAAGCTCCTGTTCAAAAATGATGATCTGAAATCAACTTCTGTCACCTTAGTGATACATTTTGGGATAGTACCTAAAGTTCAAAGCAGAAATTGGGGCACTTTTGACATTTTCATTTTTGACCAAAATCGACAGGTCCGGGGCTTAGGGTATTTCTCATATGCCACTAAACGGTTGAAGCTCCTGTTCAAAAATGATGCTCCAAAATCAACTTCTGTCACCTTAGTGATACATTTTGGGATAGTACCTAAAGTTTAAAGCAGAAATTGGAGCACTTTTGAAATTTCCATTTTTGACCAAAATCGACAGGTCCGGGGCTTAGGGAATTTCTCATATGCCACAAAACGGTTGAAGCTCCTGTTCAAAAATTATGCTCCAAAATCAACTTCTGTCACCTTAGTGATACATTTTGGGATAGTACCTAAAGTTTAAAGCAGAAATTGGGAGCACTTTTGAAATGTTTATTTTTGACCAAAATCGACAGGTCCGGGGCTTAGGGTATTTCTCATATGCCACTAAACGGTTGAAGCTCCTGTTCAAAAATGATGATCCGAAATCAACTTCTGTCACCTTAGTGATACATTTTGGGATAGTACCTAAAGTTCAAAGCAGAAATTGGGGCACTTTTGACATTTTAATTTTTGACCAAAATCGACAGGTCCGGGGCTTAGGGAATTTCTCATATGCCACAAAACGGTTGAAGCTACTATACGGTTGAAGCTCCTGTTCAAAAATTATGCTCCGAAATCAACTTCTGTCACCTTAGTGATACATTTTGGGATAGTACCTAAAGTTTAAAGCAGAAATTGGAGCACTTTTAAAATTTCCATTTTTGACCAAAATCGACAGGTCCGGGGCTTAGGGAATTTCTCATATGCCACTAAACGATTGAAGCTCCTGTTCAAAAATGATGATCCGAAATCAACTTCTGTCACCTTAGTGATACATTTTGGGATAGTACCTAAAGTTTAAAGCAGAAATTGGGGCACTTTTGAAATTTTCATTTTTGACCAAAATCGACAGGTTCGGGGCTTAGGGAATTTCTCATATGCCACTAAACGGTTGAAGCTCCTGTTCAAAAATGATGATCCGAAATCAACTTCTGTCACCTTAGTGATACATTTTTGGATAGCACCTAAAGTTTAAAGCAGAAATTGTGGCACTTTTGAAATTTTCATTTTTGACCAAAATCGACAGGTCCGGGGCTTAGGGAATTTCTCATATGCCACTAAACGGTTGAAGCTCCTGTTCAAAAATTATGCTCCGAAATCAACTTCTGTCACCTTAGTGATACATTTTGGGATAGTACCTAAAGTTTAAAGCAGAAATTGGGGCACTTTTGAAATTTTCATTTTTGACCAAAATCGACAGGTCCGGGGCTTAGGGAATTTCTCATATGCGACTAAACGGTTGAAGCTCCTGTTCAAAAATGATGCTCCGAAATCAACTTCTGTCACCTTAGTGATACATTTTGGGATAGCACCTAAAGTTTAAAGCAAAAATTGTGGCACTTTTGAAATTTTCATTTTTTACCAAAATCGACAGGAATTTCTCATATGCCACTAAACGGTTGAAGCTCCTGATCAAAAATTATGCTCCAAAATCAACTTCTGTCACCTTAGTGATACATTTTGGGAAAGTACCTAAAGTTTAAAGCAGAAATTGGGGCACTTTTGAAATTTTTATTTTTGACCAAAATCGACAGGGCTTAGGGTATTTCTCATATGCCACTAAACGGTTGAAGCTCCTGTTCAAAAATGATGATCCGAAATCAAATTCTGTCACCTTAGTGATACATTTTGGGATAGTACCTAAAGTTCAAAGCAGAAATTGGGGCACTTTTGAAATTTTCATTTTTGACCAAAATCGACAGGTCCGGGGCTTAGGGTATTTCTCATATGCCACTAAACGGTTGAAGCTCCTGTTCAAAAATGATGATCCGAAATCAACTTCTTTCACCTTAGTGATACATTTTGGGATAGTAACTAAAGTTTAAAGCAGAAATTGGTGCACTTTTGACATTTTCATTTTTGACCAAAATCGACAGGCCCGGGGCTTAGGGAATTTCTCATATGCCACAAAACGGTTGAAGCTCCTGTTCAAAAATGATGCTCCAAAATCAACTTCTGTCACCTTAGTGATACATTTTGGGATAGTACCTAAAGTTTAAAGCAGAAATTGGGGCACTTTTGAAATTTTCATTTTTGACCAAAATCGACAGGAATTTCTCATATGCCACTAAACGGTTGAAGCTCCTGTTCAAAAATTATGCTCCAAAATCAACTTCTGTCACCTTAGTGATACATTTTGGGATAGCACCTAAAGTTTAAAGCAAAAATTGTGGCACTTTTGAAATTTTCATTTTTTTACCAAAATCGACAGGTCCGGGGCTTAGGGAATTTCTCATATGCCACTAAACGGTTGAAGCTCCTGTTCAAAAATGATGATCCGAAATCAACTTCTGTCACCTTAGTAATACATTTTGGGATAGTACCTAAAGTTTAAAGCAGAAATTGGGGCACTTTTGACATTTTCATTTTTGACCAAAATCGACAGGTCCGGGGCTTAGGGAATTTCTCATATGCCACTAAACGGTTGAAGCTCCTGTTCAAAAATTATGCTCCAAAATCAACTTCTGTCACCTTAGTGATACATTTTGGGATAGCACCTAAAGTTTAAAGCAGAAATTGGGGCACTTTTGAAATTTTTATTTTTGACCAAAATCGACTGGGGCGGGGCTTAGGGAATTTCTCATATGCGACTAAACGGTTGAAGCTCCTGTTCAAAAATGATGCTCCGAAATCAACTTCTGTCACCTTAGTGATACATTTTGGGATAGCACCTGAAGTTTAAAGCAAAAATTGTGGCACTTTTGAAATTTTTATTTTTGACCAAAATCGACAGGTCCGGGGCTTAGGGTATTTCTCATATGCCACTTAATGGTTGAAGCTCCTGTTCAAAAATGATGATCCGAAATCAACTTCTGTCACCTTAGTGATACATTTTGGGATAGTACCTAAAGTTCAAAGCAGAAATTGGGGCACTTTTGACATTTTCATTTTTGACCAAAATCGACAGGTCCTGGGCTTAGGGAATTTCTCATATGCCACAAAACTGTTGAAGCTCCTGTTCAAAAATGATGCTCCAAAATCAACTTCTGTCACCTTAGTGATACATTTTGGGATAGTAACTAAAGTTTAAAGCAGAAATTGGGGCACTTTTGAAATTTTCATTTTTGACCAAAATCGACAGGTCCGGGGCTTAGGGAATTTCTCATATGCCACAAAACGGTTGAAGCTCTTGTTCAAAAATGATGCTCCAAAATCAACTTCTGTCACCTTAGTGATACATTTTGGGATAGTACCTAAAGTTTAAAGCAGAAATTGGGGCACTTTTGAAATTTTCATTTTTGACCAAAATCGACAGGTCCGGGGCTTAGGGAATTTCTCATATGCGACTAAACGGTTGAAGCTCCTGTTCAAAAATGATGCTCCGAAATCAACTTCTGTCACCTTAGTGATACATTTTGGGATAGCACCTAAAGTTTAAAGCAAAAATTGTGGCACTTTTGAAATTTTCATTTTTTACCAAAATCGACAGGTCCGGGGCTTAGGGTATTTCTCATATGCCACTAAATGGTTGAAGCTCCTGTTCAAAAATGATGATCCGAAATCAACTTCTGTCACCTTAGTGATACATTTTGGGATAGTACCTAAAGTTCAAAGCAGAAATTGGGGCACTTTTGACATTTTCATTTTTGACCAAAATCGACAGGTCCGGGGCTTAGGGAATTTCTCATATGCCACAAAACGGTTGAAGCTCCTGTTCAAAAATGATGCTCCAAAATCAACTTCTGTCACCTTAGTGATACATTTTGGGATAGTACCTAAAGTTTAAAGCAGAAATTGGGGCACTTTTGAAATTTTCATTTTTGACCAAAATCGACAGGTCCGGGGCTTAGGGAATTTCTCATATGCGACTAAACGGTTGAAGCTCCTGTTCAAAAATGATGCTCCGAAATCAACTTCTGTCACCTTAGTGATACATTTTGGGATAGCACCTAAAGTTTAAAGCAAAAATTGTGGCACTTTTGAAATTTTCATTTTTTACCAAAATCGACAGGTCTGGGGCTTAGGGAATTTCTCATATGCCACTAAACGGTTGAAGCTCCTGTTCAAAAATGATGCTCCAAAATCAACTTCTGTCACCTTAGTGATACATTTTGGGAAAGTACCTAAAGTTTAAAGCAGAAATTGGGGCACTTTTGAAATTTTTATTTTTGACCAAAATCGACAGGTCCGGGGCTTAGGGTATTTCTCATATGCCACTAAACGGTTGAAGCTCCTGTTCAAAAATGATGATCCGAAATCAAATTCTGTCACCTTAGTGATACATTTTGGGATAGTACCTAAAGTTCAAAGCAGAAATTGGGGCACTTTTGAAATTTTCATTTTTGACCAAAATCGACAGGTCCGGGGCTTAGGGAATTTCTCATATGCCACAAAACGGTTGAAGCTCCTGTTCAAAAATGATGCTCCAAAATCAACTTCTGTCACCTTAGTGATACATTTTGGGATAGTACCTAAAGTTTAAAGCAGAAATTGGGGCACTTTTGAAATTTTCATTTTTGACCAAAATCGACAGGTCCGGGGCTTAGGGAATTTCTCATATGCCACAAAACGGTTGAAGCTACTATACGGTTGAAGCTCCTGTTCAAAAATTATGCTCCGAAATCAACTTCTGTCACCTTAGTGATACATTTTGGGATAGTACCTAAAGTTTAAAGCAGAAATTGGAGCACTTTTGAAATTTCCATTTTTGACCAAAATCGACAGGTCCGGGGCTTAGGGAATTTCTCATATGCCACTAAACGATTGAAGCTCCTGTTCAAAAATGATGATCCGAAATCAACTTCTGTCACCTTAGTGATACATTTTGGGATAGTACCTAAAGTTTAAAGCAGAAATTGGGGCACTTTTGAAATTTTCATTTATGACCAAAATCGACAGGTTCGGGGCTTAGGGAATTTCTCATATGCCACTAAACGGTTGAAGCTCCTGTTCAAAAATGATGATCCGAAATCAACTTCTGTCACCTTAGTGATACATTTTGGGATAGCACCTAAAGTTTAAAGCAGAAATTGTGGCACTTTTGAAATTTTCATTTTTGACCAAAATCGACAGGTCCGGGGCATAGGGAATTTCTCATATGCCACTAAACGATTGAAGCTCCTGTTCAAAAATTATGCTCCGAAATCAACTTCTGTTACCTTAGTGATACATTTTGGGATAGTACCTAAAGTTTAAAGCAGAAATTGGGGCACTTTTGAAATTTTCATTTTTGACCAAAATCGACAGGTCCGGGGCTTAGGGAATTTATCATATGCGACTAAACGGTTGAAGCTCCTGTTCAAAAATGATGCTCCAAAATCAACTTCTGTCACCTTAGTGATACATTTTGGGAAAGTACCTAAAGTTTAAAGCAGAAATTGGGGCACTTTTGAAATTTTTATTTTTGACCAAAATCGACAGGTCCCGGGCTTAGGGTATTTCTCATATGCCACTAAACGGTTGAAGCTCCTGTTCAAAAATGATGATCCGAAATCAAATTCTGTCACCTTAGTGATACATTTTGGGATAGTACCTAAAGTTCAAAGCAGAAATTGGGGCACTTTTGAAATTTTCATTTTTGACCAAAATCGACAGGTCCGGGGCTTAGGGAATTTCTCATATGCCACTAAACGGTTGAAGCTCATGTTCAAAAATGAGAATCCGAAATCAACTTCTTTCACCTTAGTGATACATTTTGGGATAGTACCTAAAGTTTAAAGCAGAAATTGGTGCACTTTTGACATTTTCATTTTTGACCAAAATCGACAGGCCCGGGGCTTAGGGAATTTCTCATATGCCACTAAACGGTTGAAGCTCCTGTTCAAAAATTATGCTCCGAAATCAACTTCTGTCACCTTAGTGATACATTTTGGGATAGTACCTAAAGTTTAAAGCAGAAATTGGGGCACTTTTGAAATTTTCATTTTTGACCAAAATCGACAGGTCCGGGGCTTAGGGAATTTCTCATATGCGACTAAACGGTTGAAGCTCCTGTTCAAAAATGATGCTCCGAAATCAACTTCTGTCACCTTAGTGATACATTTTGGGATAGTACCTAAAGTTTAAAGCAGAAATTGGGAGCGCTTTTGAAATTTTCATTTTTGACCAAAATCGACAGGGGTGGGGCTTAGGGTATTTCTCATATGCCACTAAATGGTTGAAGCTCCTGTTCAAAAATGATGATCCGAAATCAACTTCTGTCACCTTAGTGATACATTTTGGGATAGTACCTAAAGTTCAAAGCAGAAATTGGGGCACTTTTGACATTTTCATTTTTGACCAAAATCGACAGGTCCGGGGCTTAGGGAATTTCTCATATGCCACAAAACGGTTGAAGCTCCTGTTCAAAAATGATGCTCCAAAATCAACTTCTGTCACCTTAGTGATACATTTTGGGATAGTACCTAAAGTTTAAAGCAGAAATTGGGGCACTTTTGAAATTTTCATTTTTGACCAAAATCGACAGGTCCGGGGCTTAGGGAATTTCTCATATGCGACTAAACGGTTGAAGCTCCTGTTCAAAAATGATGCTCCGAAATCAACTTCTGTCACCTTAGTGATACATTTTGGGATAGCACCTAAAGTTTAAAGCAAAAATTGTGGCACTTTTGAAATTTTCATTTTTTACCAAAATCGACAGGTCCGGGGCTTAGGGAATTTCTCATATGCCACAAAACGGTTGAAGCTACTATACGGTTGAAGCTCCTGTTCAAAAATGATGATCCGAAATCAACTTCTGTCACTTTAGTGATACATTTTGGGATAGTACCTAAAGTTTAAAGCAGAAATTGGAGCACTTTTGAAATTTCCATTTTTGACCAAAATCGACAGGTCCGGGGCTTAGGGAATTTCTCATATGCCACAAAACGGTTGAAGCTCCTGTTCAAAAATTATGCTCCAAAATCAACTTCTGTCACCTTAGTGATACATTTTGGGATAGTACCTAAAGTTTAAAGCAGAAATTGGAGCACTTTTGAAATTTCCATTTTTGACCAAAATCGACAGGTCCGGGGCTTAGGGAATTTCTCATATGCCACTAAACGGTTGAAGCTCCTGTTCAAAAATTATGCTCCGAAATCAACTTCTGTCACCTTAGTGATACATTTTGGGATAGTACCTAAAGTTTAAAGCAGAAATTGGGAGCACTTTTGAAATGTTTATTTTTGACCAAAATCGACAGGTCCGGGGCTTAGGGTATTTCTCATATGCCACTAAACGGTTGAAGCTCCTGTTCAAAAATGATGATCCGAAATCAACTTCTGTCACCTTAGTGATACATTTTGGGATAGTACCTAAAGTTCAAAGCAGAAATTGGGGCACTTTTGACATTTTCATTTTTGACCAAAATCGACAGGTCCGGGGCTTAGGGAATTTCTCATATGCCACAAAACGGTTGAAGCTACTATACGGTTGAAGCTCCTGTTCAAAAATTATGCTCCGAAATCAACTTCTGTCACCTTAGTGATACATTTTGGGATAGTACCTAAAGTTTAAAGCAGAAATTGGAGCACTTTTAAAATTTCCATTTTTGACCAAAATCGACAGGTCCGGGGCTTAGGGAATTTCTCATATGCCACTAAACGATTGAAGCTCCTGTTCAAAAATGATGATCCGAAATCAACTTCTGTCACCTTAGTGATACATTTTGGGATAGTACCTAAAGTTTAAAGCAGAAATTGGGGCACTTTTGAAATTTTCATTTTTGACCAAAATCGACAGGTTCGGGGCTTAGGGAATTTCTCATATGCCACTAAACGGTTGAAGCTCCTGTTCAAAAATGATGATCCGAAATCAACTTCTGTCACCTTAGTGATACATTTTGGGATAGCACCTAAAGTTTAAAGCAGAAATTGGGGCACTTTTGAAATTTTCATTTTTGACCAAAATCGACAGGTCCGGGGCTTAGGGAATTTCTCATATGCCACTAAACGGTTGAAGCTCCTGTTCAAAAATGATGCTCCGAAATCAACTTCTGTCACCTTAGTGATACATTTTGGGATAGTACCTAAAGTTTAAAGCAGAAATTGGGGCACTTTTGAAATTTTCATTTTTGACCAAAATCGACAGGAATTTCTCATATGCCACTAAACGGTTGAAGCTCCTGTTCAAAAATTATGCTCCAAAATCAACTTCTGTCACCTTAGTGATACATTTTGGGATAGCACCTAAAGTTTAAAGCAAAAATTGTGGCACTTTTGAAATTTTCATTTTTTTACCAAAATCGACAGGTCCGGGGCTTAGGGAATTTCTCATATGCCACTAAACGGTTGAAGCTCCTGTTCAAAAATGATGATCCGAAATCAACTTCTGTCACCTTAGTAATACATTTTGGGATAGTACCTAAAGTTTAAAGCAGAAATTGGGGCACTTTTGACATTTTCATTTTTGACCAAAATCGACAGGTCCTGGGCTTAGGGAATTTCTCATATGCCACAAAACGGTTGAAGCTCCTGTTCAAAAATGATGCTCCGAAATCAACTTCTGTCACCTTAGTGATACATTTTGGGATAGCACCTGAAGTTTAAAGCAAAAATTGTGGCACTTTTGAAATTTTTATTTTTGACCAAAATCGACAGGTCCGGGGCTTAGGGTATTTCTCATATGCCACTTAATGGTTGAAGCTCCTGTTCAAAAATGATGATCCGAAATCAACTTCTGTCACCTTAGTGATACATTTTGGGATAGTACCTAAAGTTCAAAGCAGAAATTGGGGCACTTTTGACATTTTCATTTTTGACCAAAATCGACAGGTCCTGGGCTTAGGGAATTTCTCATATGCCACAAAACGGTTGAAGCTCCTGTTCAAAAATGATGCTCCAAAATCAACTTCTGTCACCTTAGTGATACATTTTGGGATAGTAACTAAAGTTTAAAGTAGAAATTGGGGCACTTTTGAAATTTTCATTTTTGACCAAAATCGACAGGTCCGGGGCTTAGGGAATTTCTCATATGCCACAAAACGGTTGAAGCTCTTGTTCAAAAATGATGCTCCAAAATCAACTTCTGTCACCTTAGTGATACATTTTGGGATAGTACCTAAAGTTTAAAGCAGAAATTGGGGCACTTTTGAAATTTTCATTTTTGACCAAAATCGACAGGTCCGGGGCTTAGGGAATTTCTCATATGCGACTAAACGGTTGAAGCTCCTGTTCAAAAATGATGCTCCGAAATCAACTTCTGTCACCTTAGTGATACATTTTGGGATAGCACCTAAAGTTTAAAGCAAAAATTGTGGCACTTTTGAAATTTTCATTTTTTACCAAAATCGACAGGTCCGGGGCTTAGGGTATTTCTCATATGCCACTAAATGGTTGAAGCTCCTGTTCAAAAATGATGATCCGAAATCAACTTCTGTCACCTTAGTGATACATTTTGGGATAGTACCTAAAGTTCAAAGCAGAAATTGGGGCACTTTTGACATTTTCATTTTTGACCAAAATCGACAGGTCCGGGGCTTAGGGAATTTCTCATATGCCACAAAACGGTTGAAGCTCCTGTTCAAAAATGATGCTCCAAAATCAACTTCTGTCACCTTAGTGATACATTTTGGGATAGTACCTAAAGTTTAAAGCAGAAATTGGGGCACTTTTGAAATTTTCATTTTTGACCAAAATCGACAGGTCCGGGGCTTAGGGAATTTCTCATATGCGACTAAACGGTTGAAGCTCCTGTTCAAAAATGATGCTCCGAAATCAACTTCTGTCACCTTAGTGATACATTTTGGGATAGCACCTAAAGTTTAAAGCAAAAATTGTGGCACTTTTGAAATTTTCATTTTTTACCAAAATCGACAGGTCCGGGGCTTAGGGAATTTCTCATATGCCACTAAACGGTTGAAGCTCCTGTTCAAAAATGATGCTCCAAAATCAACTTCTGTCACCTTAGTGATACATTTTGGGAAAGTACCTAAAGTTTAAAGCAGAAATTGGGGCACTTTTGAAATTTTTATTTTTGACCAAAATCGACAGGTCCGGGGCTTAGGGTATTTCTCATATGCCACTAAACGGTTGAAGCTCCTGTTCAAAAATGATGATCCGAAATCAAATTCTGTCACCTTAGTGATACATTTTGGGATAGTACCTAAAGTTCAAAGAAGAAATTGGGGCACTTTTGAAATTTTCATTTTTGACCAAAATCGACAGGTCCGGGGCTTAGGGAATTTCTCATATGCCACAAAACGGTTGAAGCTCCTGTTCAAAAATGATGCTCCAAAATCAACTTCTGTCACCTTAGTGATACATTTTGGGATAGTACCTAAAGTTTAAAGCAGAAATTGGGGCACTTTTGAAATTTTCATTTTTGACCAAAATCGACAGGTCCGGGGCTTAGGGAATTTCTCATATGCCACAAAACGGTTGAAGCTACTATACGGTTGAAGCTCCTGTTCAAAAATTATGCTCCGAAATCAACTTCTGTCACCTTAGTGATACATTTTGGGATAGTACCTAAAGTTTAAAGCAGAAATTGGAGCACTTTTGAAATTTCCATTTTTGACCAAAATCGACAGGTCCGGGGCTTAGGGAATTTCTCATATGCCACTAAACGATTGAAGCTCCTGTTCAAAAATGATGATCCGAAATCAACTTCTGTCACCTTAGTGATACATTTTGGGATAGTACCTAAAGTTTAAAGCAGAAATTGGGGCACTTTTGAAATTTTCATTTTTGACCAAAATCGACAGGTTCGGGGCTTAGGGAATTTCTCATATGCCACTAAACGGTTGAAGCTCCTGTTCAAAAATGATGATCCGAAATCAACTTCTGTCACCTTAGTGATACATTTTGGGATAGCACCTAAAGTTTAAAGCAGAAATTGTGGCACTTTTGAAATTTTCATTTTTGACCAAAATCGACAGGTCCGGGGCTTAGGGAATTTCTCATATGCCACTAAACGATTGAAGCTCCTGTTCAAAAATTATGCTCCGAAATCAACTTCTGTCACCTTAGTGATACATTTTGGGATAGTACCTAAAGTTTAAAGCAGAAATTGGGGCACTTTTGAAATTTTCATTTTTGACCAAAATCGACAGGTCCGGGGCTTAGGGAATTTATCATATGCGACTAAACGGTTGAAGCTCCTGTTCAAAAATGATGCTCCGAAATCAACTTCTGTCACCTTAGTGATACATTTTGGGATAGCACCTAAAGTTTAAAGCTAAAATTGTGGCACTTTTGAAATTTTCATTTTTTACCAAAATCGACAGGAATTTCTCATATGCCACTAAACGGTTGAAGCTCCTGTTCAAAAATTATGCTCCAAAATCAACTTCTGTCACCTTAGTGATACATTTTGGGAAAGTACCTAAAGTTTAAAGCAGAAATTGGGGCACTTTTGAAATTTTTATTTTTGACCAAAATCGACAGGTCCCGGGCTTAGGGTATTTCTCATATGCCACTAAACGGTTGAAGCTCCTGTTCAAAAATGATGCTCCGAAATCAACTTCTGTCACCTTAGTGATACATTTTGGGATAGTACCTAAAGTTCAAAGCAGAAATTGGGGCACTTTTGACATTTTCATTTTTGACCAAAATCGACAGGTCCGGGGCTTAGGGAATTTCTCATATGCCACAAAACGGTTGAAGCTCCTGTTCAAAAATGATGCTCCAAAATCAACTTCTGTCACCTTAGTGATACATTTTGGGATAGTACCTAAAGTTTAAAGCAGAAATTGGGGCACTTTTGAAATTTTCATTTTTGACCAAAATCGACAGGTCCGGGGCTTAGGGAATTTCTCATATGCGACTAAACGGTTGAAGCTCCTGTTCAAAAATGATGCTCCGAAATCAACTTCTGTCACCTTAGTGATACATTTTGGGATAGCACCTAAAGTTTAAAGCAAAAATTGTGTCACTTTTGAAATTTTCATTTTTTACCAAAATCGACAGGTCCGGGGCTTAGGGAATTTCTCATATGCCACAAAACGGTTGAAGCTACTATACGGTTGAAGCTCCTGTTCAAAAATGATGATCCGAAATCAACTTCTGTCACTTTAGTGATACATTTTGGGATAGTACCTAAAGTTTAAAGCAGAAATTGGAGCACTTTTGAAATTTCCATTTTTGACCAAAATCGACAGGTCCGGGGCTTAGGGAATTTCTCATATGCCACAAAACGGTTGAAGCTCCTGTTCAAAAATTATGCTCCAAAATCAACTTCTGTCACCTTAGTGATACATTTTGGGATAGTACCTAAAGTTTAAAGCAGAAATTGGAGCACTTTTGAAATTTCCATTTTTGACCAAAATCGACAGGTCCGGGGCTTAGGGAATTTCTCATATGCCACTAAACGGTTGAAGCTCCTGTTCAAAAATTATGCTCCGAAATCAACTTCTGTCACCTTAGTGATACATTTTGGGATAGCACCTAAAGTTTAAAGCAAAAATTGTGGCACTTTTGAAATTTTCATTTTTTACCAAAATCGACAGGTCCGGGGCTTAGGGAATTTCTCATATGCCACTAAACGGTTGAAGCTCCTGTTCAAAAATGATGCTCCAAAATCAACTTCTGTCACCTTAGTGATACATTTTGGGATAGTACCTAAAGTTTAAAGCAGAAATTGGGAGCACTTTTGAAATGTTTATTTTTGACCAAAATCGACAGGTCCGGGGCTTAGGGTATTTCTCATATGCCACTAAACGGTTGAAGCTCCTGTTCAAAAATGATGATCCGAAATCAACTTCTGTCACCTTAGTGATACATTTTGGGATAGTACCTAAAGTTCAAAGCAGAAATTGGGGCACTTTTGACATTTTCATTTTTGACCAAAATCGACAGGTCCGGGGCTTAGGGAATTTCTCATATGCCACAAAACGGTTGAAGCTACTATACGGTTGAAGCTCCTGTTCAAAAATTATGCTCCGAAATCAACTTCTGTCACCTTAGTGATACATTTTGGGATAGTACCTAAAGTTTAAAGCAGAAATTGGAGCACTTTTAAAATTTCCATTTTTGACCAAAATCGACAGGTCCGGGGCTTAGGGAATTTCTCATATGCCACTAAACGATTGAAGCTCCTGTTCAAAAATGATGATCCGAAATCAACTTCTGTCACCTTAGTGATACATTTTGGGATAGTACCTAAAGTTTAAAGCAGAAATTGGGGCACTTTTGAAATTTTCATTTTTGACCAAAATCGACAGGTTCGGGGCTTAGGGAATTTCTCATATGCCACTAAACGGTTGAAGCTCCTGTTCAAAAATGATGATCCGAAATCAACTTCTGTCACCTTAGTGATACATTTTGGGATAGCACCTAAAGTTTAAAGCAGAAATTGTGGCACTTTTGAAATTTTCATTTTTGACCAAAATCGACAGGTCCGGGGCTTAGGGAATTTCTCATATGCCACTAAACGGTTGAAGCTCCTGTTCAAAAATGATGCTCCGAAATCAACTTCTGTCACCTTAGTGATACATTTTGGGATAGTACCTAAAGTTTAAAGCAGAAATTGGGGCACTTTTGAAATTTTCATTTTTGACCAAAATCGACAGGTCCGGGGCTTAGGGAATTTCTCATATGCGACTAAACGGTTGAAGCTCCTGTTCAAAAATGATGCTCCGAAATCAACTTCTGTCACCTTAGTGATACATTTTGGGATAGCACCTAAAGTTTAAAGCAAAAATTGTGGCACTTTTGAAATTTTCATTTTTTACCAAAATCGACAGGAATTTCTCATATGCCACTAAACGGTTGAAGCTCCTGTTCAAAAATTATGCTCCAAAATCAACTTCTGTCACCTTAGTGATACATTTTGGGAAAGTACCTAAAGTTTAAAGCAGAAATTGGGGCACTTTTGAAATTTTTATTTTTGACCAAAATCGACAGGTCCCGGGCTTAGGGTATTTCTCATATGCCACTAAACGGTTGAAGCTCCTGTTCAAAAATGATGATCCGAAATCAAATTCTGTCACCTTAGTGATACATTTTGGGATAGTACCTAAAGTTCAAAGCAGAAATTAGGGCACTTTTGAAATTTTCATTTTTGACCAAAATCGACAGGTCCGGGGCTTAGGGAATTTCTCATATGCCACTAAACGGTTGAAGCTCATGTTCAAAAATGAGAATCCGAAATCAACTTCTTTCACCTTAGTGATACATTTTGGGATAGTACCTAAAGTTTAAAGCAGAAATTGGTGCACTTTTGACATTTTCATTTTTGACCAAAATCGACAGGCCCGGGGCTTAGGGAATTTCTCATATGCCACTAAACGGTTGAAGCTCCTGTTCAAAAATTATGCTCCGAAATCAACTTCTGTCACCTTAGTGATACATTTTGGGATAGTACCTAAAGTTTAAAGCAGAAATTGGAGCACTTTTGAAATTTCCATTTTTGACCAAAATCGACAGGTCCGGGACTTAGGGAATTTCTCATATGCCACTAAACGATTGAAGCTCCTGTTCAAAAATGATGATCCGAAATCAACTTCTGTCACCTTAGTGATACATTTTGGGATAGTACCTAAAGTTTAAAGCAGAAATTGGGGCACTTTTGAAATTTTCATTTTTGACCAAAATCGACAGGTTCGGGGCTTAGGGAATTTCTCATATGCCACTAAACGGTTGAAGCTCCTGTTCAAAAATGATGATCCGAAATCAACTTCTGTCACCTTAGTGATACATTTTGGGATAGCACCTAAAGTTTAAAGCAGAAATTGTGGCACTTTTGAAATTTTCATTTTTGACCAAAATCGACAGGTCCGGGGCTTAGGGAATTTCTCATATGCCACTAAACGATTGAAGCTCCTGTTCAAAAATTATGCTCCGAAATCAACTTCTGTCACCTTAGTGATACATTTTGGGATAGTACCTAAAGTTTAAAGCAGAAATTGGGGCACTTTTGAAATTTTCATTTTTGACCAAAATCGACAGGTCCGGGGCTTAGGGAATTTATCATATGCGACTAAACGGTTGAAGCTCCTGTTCAAAAATGATGCTCCGAAATCAACTTCTGTCACCTTAGTGATACATTTTGGGATAGCACCTAAAGTTTAAAGCTAAAATTGTGGCACTTTTGAAATTTTCATTTTTTACCAAAATCGACAGGAATTTCTCATATGCCACTAAACGGTTGAAGCTCCTGTTCAAAAATTATGCTCCAAAATCAACTTCTGTCACCTTAGTGATACATTTTGGGAAAGTACCTAAAGTTTAAAGCAGAAATTGGGGCACTTTTGAAATTTTTATTTTTGACCAAAATCGACAGGTCCCGGGCTTAGGGTATTTCTCATATGCCACTAAACGGTTGAAGCTCCTGTTCAAAAATGATGATCCGAAATCAACTTCTGTCACCTTAGTGATACATTTTGGGATAGTACCTAAAGTTCAAAGCAGAAATTGGGGCACTTTTGACATTTTCATTTTTGACCAAAATCGACAGGTCCGGGGCTTAGGGAATTTCTCATATGCCACAAAACGGTTGAAGCTCCTGTTCAAAAATGATGCTCCAAAATCAACTTCTGTCACCTTAGTGATACATTTTGGGATAGTACCTAAAGTTTAAAGCAGAAATTGGGGCACTTTTGAAATTTTCATTTTTGACCAAAATCGACAGGTCCGGGGCTTAGGGAATTTCTCATATGCGACTAAACGGTTGAAGCTCCTGTTCAAAAACGATGCTCCGAAATCAACTTCTGTCACCTTAGTGATACATTTTGGGATAGCACCTAAAGTTTAAAGCAAAAATTGTGTCACTTTTGAAATTTTCATTTTTTACCAAAATCGACAGGTCCGGGGCTTAGGGAATTTCTCATATGCCACAAAACGGTTGAAGCTACTATACGGTTGAAGCTCCTGTTCAAAAATGATGATCCGAAATCAACTTCTGTCACTTTAGTGATACATTTTGGGATAGTACCTAAAGTTTAAAGCAGAAATTGGAGCACTTTTGAAATTTCCATTTTTGACCAAAATCGACAGGTCCGGGGCTTAGGGAATTTCTCATATGCCACAAAACGGTTGAAGCTCCTGTTCAAAAATTATGCTCCAAAATCAACTTCTGTGTCCTTAGTGATACATTTTGGGATAGTACCTAAAGTTTAAAGCAGAAATTGGAGCACTTTTGAAATTTCCATTTTTGACCAAAATCGACAGGTCCGGGGCTTAGGGAATTTCTCATATGCCACTAAACGGTTGAAGCTCCTGTTCAAAAATTATGCTCCGAAATCAACTTCTGTCACCTTAGTGATACATTTTGGGATAGCACCTAAAGTTTAAAGCAAAAATTGTGGCACTTTTGAAATTTTCATTTTTTACCAAAATCGACAGGTCCGGGGCTTAGGGAATTTCTCATATGCCACTAAACGGTTGAAGCTCCTGTTCAAAAATGATGCTCCAAAATCAACTTCTGTCACCTTAGTGATACATTTTGGGATAGTACCTAAAGTTTAAAGCAGAAATTGGGAGCACTTTTGAAATGTTTATTTTTGACCAAAATCGACAGGTCCGGGGCTTAGGGTATTTCTCATATGCCACTAAACGGTTGAAGCTCCTGTTCAAAAATGATGATCCGAAATCAACTTCTGTCACCTTAGTGATACATTTTGGGATAGTACCTAAAGTTCAAAGCAGAAATTGGGGCACTTTTGACATTTTCATTTTTGACCAAAATCGACAGGTCCGGGGCTTAGGGAATTTCTCATATGCCACAAAACGGTTGAAGCTACTATACGGTTGAAGCTCCTGTTCAAAAATTATGCTCCGAAATCAACTTCTGTCACCTTAGTGATACATTTTGGGATAGTACCTAAAGTTTAAAGCAGAAATTGGAGCACTTTTAAAATTTCCATTTTTGACCAAAATCGACAGGTCCGGGGCTTAGGGAATTTCTCATATGCCACTAAACGATTGAAGCTCCTGTTCAAAAATGATGATCCGAAATCAACTTCTGTCACCTTAGTGATACATTTTGGGATAGTACCTAAAGTTTAAAGCAGAAATTGGGGCACTTTTGAAATTTTCATTTTTGACCAAAATCGACAGGTTCGGGGCTTAGGGAATTTCTCATATGCCACTAAACGGTTGAAGCTCCTGTTCAAAAATGATGATCCGAAATCAACTTCTGTCACCTTAGTGATACATTTTGGGATAGCACCTAAAGTTTAAAGCAGAAATTGTGGCACTTTTGAAATTTTCATTTTTGACCAAAATCGACAGGTCCGGGGCTTAGGGAATTTCTCATATGCCACTAAACGGTTGAAGCTCCTGTTCAAAAATGATGCTCCGAAATCAACTTCTGTCACCTTAGTGATACATTTTGGGATAGTACCTAAAGTTTAAAGCAGAAATTGGGGCACTTTTGAAATTTTCATTTTTGACCAAAATCGACAGGTCCGGGGCTTAGGGAATTTCTCATATGCGACTAAACGGTTGAAGCTCCTGTTCAAAAATGATGCTCCGAAATCAACTTCTGTCACCTTAGTGATACATTTTGGGATAGCACCTAAAGTTTAAAGCAAAAATTGTGGCACTTTTGAAATTTTCATTTTTTACCAAAATCGACAGGAATTTCTCATATGCCACTAAACGGTTGAAGCTCCTGTTCAAAAATTATGCTCCAAAATCAACTTCTGTCACCTTAGTGATACATTTTGGGAAAGTACCTAAAGTTTAAAGCAGAAATTGGGGCACTTTTGAAATTTTTATTTTTGACCAAAATCGACAGGTCCCGGGCTTAGGGTATTTCTCATATGCCACTAAACGGTTGAAGCTCCTGTTCAAAAATGATGATCCGAAATCAAATTCTGTCACCTTAGTGATACATTTTGGGATAGTACCTAAAGTTCAAAGCAGAAATTAGGGCACTTTTGAAATTTTCATTTTTGACCAAAATCGACAGGTCCGGGGCTTAGGGAATTTCTCATATGCCACTAAACGGTTGAAGCTCATGTTCAAAAATGAGAATCCGAAATCAACTTCTTTCACCTTAGTGATACATTTTGGGATAGTACCTAAAGTTTAAAGCAGAAATTGGTGCACTTTTGACATTTTCATTTTTGACCAAAATCGACAGGCCCGGGGCTTAGGGAATTTCTCATATGCCACTAAACGGTTGAAGCTCCTGTTCAAAAATTATGCTCCGAAATCAACTTCTGTCACCTTAGTGATACATTTTGGGATAGTACCTAAAGTTTAAAGCAGAAATTGGGGCACTTTTGAAATTTTCATTTTTGACCAAAATCGACAGGTCCGGGGCTTAGGGAATTTCTCATATGCGACTAAACGGTTGAAGCTCCTGTTCAAAAATGATGCTCCGAAATCAACTTCTGTCACCTTAGTGATACATTTTGGGATAGTACCTAAAGTTTAAAGCAGAAATTGGGAGCGCTTTTGAAATTTTCATTTTTGACCAAAATCGACAGGGGTGGGGCTTAGGGTATTTCTCATATGCCACTAAATGGTTGAAGCTCCTGTTCAAAAATGATGATCCGAAATCAACTTCTGTCACCTTAGTGATACATTTTGGGATAGTACCTAAAGTTCAAAGCAGAAATTGGGGCACTTTTGACATTTTCATTTTTGACCAAAATCGACAGGTCCGGGGCTTAGGGAATTTCTCATATGCCACAAAACGGTTGAAGCTCCTGTTCAAAAATGATGCTCCAAAATCAACTTCTGTCACCTTAGTGATACATTTTGGGATAGTACCTAAAGTTTAAAGCAGAAATTGGGGCACTTTTGAAATTTTCATTTTTGACCAAAATCGACAGGTCCGGGGCTTAGGGAATTTCTCATATGCGACTAAACGGTTGAAGCTCCTGTTCAAAAATGATGCTCCGAAATCAACTTCTGTCACCTTAGTGATACATTTTGGGATAGCACCTAAAGTTTAAAGCAAAAATTGTGGCACTTTTGAAATTTTCATTTTTTACCAAAATCGACAGGTCCGGGGCTTAGGGAATTTCTCATATGCCACAAAACGGTTGAAGCTACTATACGGTTGAAGCTCCTGTTCAAAAATGATGATCCGAAATCAACTTCTGTCACTTTAGTGATACATTTTGGGATAGTACCTAAAGTTTAAAGCAGAAATTGGAGCACTTTTGAAATTTCCATTTTTGACCAAAATCGACAGGTCCGGGGCTTAGGGAATTTCTCATATGCCACAAAACGGTTGAAGCTCCTGTTCAAAAATTATGCTCCAAAATCAACTTCTGTCACCTTAGTGATACATTTTGGGATAGTACCTAAAGTTTAAAGCAGAAATTGGAGCACTTTTGAAATTTCCATTTTTGACCAAAATCGACAGGTCCGGGGCTTAGGGAATTTCTCATATGCCACTAAACGGTTGAAGCTCCTGTTCAAAAATTATGCTCCGAAATCAACTTCTGTCACCTTAGTGATACATTTTGGGATAGCACCTAAAGTTTAAAGCAAAAATTGTGGCACTTTTGAAATTTTCATTTTTTACCAAAATCGACAGGTCCGGGGCTTAGGGAATTTCTCATATGCCACTAAACGGTTGAAGCTCCTGTTCAAAAATTATGCTCCAAAATCAACTTCTGTCACCTTAGTGATACATTTTGGGATAGTACCTAAAGTTTAAAGCAGAAATTGGGAGCACTTTTGAAATGTTTATTTTTGACCAAAATCGACAGGTCCGGGGCTTAGGGTATTTCTCATATGCCACTAAACGGTTGAAGCTCCTGTTCAAAAATGATGATCCGAAATCAACTTCTGTCACCTTAGTGATACATTTTGGGATAGTACCTAAAGTTCAAAGCAGAAATTGGGGCACTTTTGAAATTTTCATTTTTGACCAAAATCGACAGGTCCGGGGCTTAGGGAATTTCTCATATGCGACTAAACGGTTGAAGCTCCTGTTCAAAAATGATGCTCCGAAATCAACTTCTGTCACCTTAGTGATACATTTTGGGATAGCACCTAAAGTTTAAAGCAAAAATTGTGTCACTTTTGACATTTTCATTTTTGACCAAAATCGACAGGTCCGGGGCTTAGGGAATTTCTCATATGCCACAAAACGGTTGAAGCTACTATACGGTTGAAGCTCCTGTTCAAAAATTATGCTCCGAAATCAACTTCTGTCACCTTAGTGATACATTTTGGGATAGTACCTAAAGTTTAAAGCAGAAATTGGAGCACTTTTAAAATTTCCATTTTTGACCAAAATCGACAGGTCCGGGGCTTAGGGAATTTCTCATATGCCACTAAACGATTGAAGCTCCTGTTCAAAAATGATGATCCGAAATCAACTTCTGTCACCTTAGTGATACATTTTGGGATAGTACCTAAAGTTTAAAGCAGAAATTGGGGCACTTTTGAAATTTTCATTTTTGACCAAAATCGACAGGTTCGGGGCTTAGGGAATTTCTCATATGCCACTAAACGGTTGAAGCTCCTGTTCAAAAATGATGATCCGAAATCAACTTCTGTCACCTTAGTGATACATTTTGGGATAGCACCTAAAGTTTAAAGCAGAAATTGTGGCACTTTTGAAATTTTCATTTTTGACCAAAATCGACAGGTCCGGGGCTTAGGGAATTTCTCATATGCCACTAAACGGTTGAAGCTCCTGTTCAAAAATGATGCTCCGAAATCAACTTCTGTCACCTTAGTGATACATTTTGGGATAGTACCTAAAGTTTAAAGCAGAAATTGGGGCACTTTTGAAATTTTCATTTTTGACCAA
The DNA here is from genome assembly GCF_028390025.1 of Pseudophryne corroboree. Taxonomy (NCBI): domain Eukaryota; kingdom Metazoa; phylum Chordata; class Amphibia; order Anura; family Myobatrachidae; genus Pseudophryne; species Pseudophryne corroboree. The sequence continues at coordinate 46,057 of NW_026970191.1, read as the reverse complement.
AATCGACAGGTCCGGGGCTTAGGGAATTTCTCATATGCGACTAAACGGTTGAAGCTCCTGTTCAAAAATGATGCTCCGAAATCAACTTCTGTCACCTTAGTGATACATTTTGGGATAGCACCTAAAGTTTAAAGCAAAAATTGTGGCACTTTTGAAATTTTCATTTTTTACCAAAATCGACAGGAATTTCTCATATGCCACTAAACGGTTGAAGCTCCTGTTCAAAAATTATGCTCCAAAATCAACTTCTGTCACCTTAGTGATACATTTTGGGAAAGTACCTAAAGTTTAAAGCAGAAATTGGGGCACTTTTGAAATTTTTATTTTTGACCAAAATCGACAGGTCCCGGGCTTAGGGTATTTCTCATATGCCACTAAACGGTTGAAGCTCCTGTTCAAAAATGATGATCCGAAATCAAATTCTGTCACCTTAGTGATACATTTTGGGATAGTACCTAAAGTTCAAAGCAGAAATTAGGGCACTTTTGAAATTTTCATTTTTGACCAAAATCGACAGGTCCGGGGCTTAGGGAATTTCTCATATGCCACTAAACGGTTGAAGCTCATGTTCAAAAATGAGAATCCGAAATCAACTTCTTTCACCTTAGTGATACATTTTGGGATAGTACCTAAAGTTTAAAGCAGAAATTGGTGCACTTTTGACATTTTCATTTTTGACCAAAATCGACAGGCCCGGGGCTTAGGGAATTTCTCATATGCCACTAAACGGTTGAAGCTCCTGTTCAAAAATTATGCTCCGAAATCAACTTCTGTCACCTTAGTGATACATTTTGGGATAGTACCTAAAGTTTAAAGCAGAAATTGGGGCACTTTTGAAATTTTCATTTTTGACCAAAATCGACAGGTCCGGGGCTTAGGGAATTTCTCATATGCGACTAAACGGTTGAAGCTCCTGTTCAAAAATGATGCTCCGAAATCAACTTCTGTCACCTTAGTGATACATTTTGGGATAGTACCTAAAGTTTAAAGCAGAAATTGGGAGCGCTTTTGAAATTTTCATTTTTGACCAAAATCGACAGGGGTGGGGCTTAGGGTATTTCTCATATGCCACTAAATGGTTGAAGCTCCTGTTCAAAAATGATGATCCGAAATCAACTTCTGTCACCTTAGTGATACATTTTGGGATAGTACCTAAAGTTCAAAGCAGAAATTGGGGCACTTTTGACATTTTCATTTTTGACCAAAATCGACAGGTCCGGGGCTTAGGGAATTTCTCATATGCCACAAAACGGTTGAAGCTCCTGTTCAAAAATGATGCTCCAAAATCAACTTCTGTCACCTTAGTGATACATTTTGGGATAGTACCTAAAGTTTAAAGCAGAAATTGGGGCACTTTTGAAATTTTCATTTTTGACCAAAATCGACAGGTCCGGGGCTTAGGGAATTTCTCATATGCGACTAAACGGTTGAAGCTCCTGTTCAAAAATGATGCTCCGAAATCAACTTCTGTCACCTTAGTGATACATTTTGGGATAGCACCTAAAGTTTAAAGCAAAAATTGTGGCACTTTTGAAATTTTCATTTTTTACCAAAATCGACAGGTCCGGGGCTTAGGGAATTTCTCATATGCCACAAAACGGTTGAAGCTACTATACGGTTGAAGCTCCTGTTCAAAAATGATGATCCGAAATCAACTTCTGTCACTTTAGTGATACATTTTGGGATAGTACCTAAAGTTTAAAGCAGAAATTGGAGCACTTTTGAAATTTCCATTTTTGACCAAAATCGACAGGTCCGGGGCTTAGGGAATTTCTCATATGCCACAAAACGGTTGAAGCTCCTGTTCAAAAATTATGCTCCAAAATCAACTTCTGTCACCTTAGTGATACATTTTGGGATAGTACCTAAAGTTTAAAGCAGAAATTGGAGCACTTTTGAAATTTCCATTTTTGACCAAAATCGACAGGTCCGGGGCTTAGGGAATTTCTCATATGCCACTAAACGGTTGAAGCTCCTGTTCAAAAATTATGCTCCGAAATCAACTTCTGTCACCTTAGTGATACATTTTGGGATAGCACCTAAAGTTTAAAGCAAAAATTGTGGCACTTTTGAAATTTTCATTTTTTACCAAAATCGACAGGTCCGGGGCTTAGGGAATTTCTCATATGCCACTAAACGGTTGAAGCTCCTGTTCAAAAATTATGCTCCAAAATCAACTTCTGTCACCTTAGTGATACATTTTGGGATAGTACCTAAAGTTTAAAGCAGAAATTGGGAGCACTTTTGAAATGTTTATTTTTGACCAAAATCGACAGGTCCGGGGCTTAGGGTATTTCTCATATGCCACTAAACGGTTGAAGCTCCTGTTCAAAAATGATGATCCGAAATCAACTTCTGTCACCTTAGTGATACATTTTGGGATAGTACCTAAAGTTCAAAGCAGAAATTGGGGCACTTTTGACATTTTCATTTTTGACCAAAATCGACAGGTCCGGGGCTTAGGGAATTTCTCATATGCCACAAAACGGTTGAAGCTACTATACGGTTGAAGCTCCTGTTCAAAAATTATGCTCCGAAATCAACTTCTGTCACCTTAGTGATACATTTTGGGATAGTACCTAAAGTTTAAAGCAGAAATTGGAGCACTTTTAAAATTTCCATTTTTGACCAAAATCGACAGGTCCGGGGCTTAGGGAATTTCTCATATGCCACTAAACGATTGAAGCTCCTGTTCAAAAATGATGATCCGAAATCAACTTCTGTCACCTTAGTGATACATTTTGGGATAGCACCTAAAGTTTAAAGCAGAAATTGTGGCACTTTTGAAATTTTCATTTTTGACCAAAATCGACAGGTCCGGGGCTTAGGGAATTTCTCATATGCCACTAAACGGTTGAAGCTCCTGTTCAAAAATGATGCTCTGAAATCAACTTCTGTCACCTTAGTGATACATTTTGGGATAGTACCTAAAGTTTAAAGCAGAAATTGGGGCACTTTTGACATTTTCATTTTTGACCAAAATCGACAGGTCCGGGGCTTAGGGAATTTCTCATATGCGACTAAACGGTTGAAGCTCCTGTTCAAAAATGATGCTCCGAAATCAACTTCTGTCACCTTAGTGATACATTTTGGGATAGCACCTAAAGTTTAAAGCAAAAATTGTGGCACTTTTGAAATTTTCATTTTTTACCAAAATCGACAGGTCCGGGGCTTAGGGAATTTCTCATATGCCACAAAACGGTTGAAGCTACTATACGGTTGAAGCTCCTGTTCAAAAATGATGATCCGAAATCAACTTCTGTCACTTTAGTGATACATTTTGGGATAGTACCTAAAGTTTAAAGCAGAAATTGGAGCACTTTTGAAATTTCCATTTTTGACCAAAATCGACAGGTCCGGGGCTTAGGGAATTTCTCATATGCCACAAAACGGTTGAAGCTCCTGTTCAAAAATTATGCTCCAAAATCAACTTCTGTCACCTTAGTGATACATTTTGGGATAGTACCTAAAGTTTAAAGCAGAAATTGGAGCACTTTTGAAATTTCCATTTTTGACCAAAATCGACAGGTCCGGGGCTTAGGGAATTTCTCATATGCCACTAAACGGTTGAAGCTCCTGTTCAAAAATTATGCTCCGAAATCAACTTCTGTCACCTTAGTGATACATTTTGGGATAGCACCTAAAGTTTAAAGCAAAAATTGTGGCACTTTTGAAATTTTCATTTTTTACCAAAATCGACAGGTCCGGGGCTTAGGGAATTTCTCATATGCCACTAAACGGTTGAAGCTCCTGTTCAAAAATTATGCTCCAAAATCAACTTCTGTCACCTTAGTGATACATTTTGGGATAGTACCTAAAGTTTAAAGCAGAAATTGGGAGCACTTTTGAAATGTTTATTTTTGACCAAAATCGACAGGTCCGGGGCTTAGGGTATTTCTCATATGCCACTAAACGGTTGAAGCTCCTGTTCAAAAATGATGATCCGAAATCAACTTCTGTCACCTTAGTGATACATTTTGGGATAGTACCTAAAGTTCAAAGCAGAAATTGGGGCACTTTTGACATTTTCATTTTTGACCAAAATCGACAGGTCCGGGGCTTAGGGAATTTCTCATATGCCACAAAATGGTTGAAGCTACTATACGGTTGAAGCTCCTGTTCAAAAATTATGCTCCGAAATCAACTTCTGTCACCTTAGTGATACATTTTGGGATAGTACCTAAAGTTTAAAGCAGAAATTGGAGCACTTTTAAAATTTCCATTTTTGACCAAAATCGACAGGTCCGGGGCTTAGGGAATTTCTCATATGCCACTAAACGATTGAAGCTCCTGTTCAAAAATGATGATCCGAAATCAACTTCTGTCACCTTAGTGATACATTTTGGGATAGTACCTAAAGTTTAAAGCAGAAATTGGGGCACTTTTGAAATTTTCATTTTTGACCAAAATCGACAGGTTCGGGGCTTAGGGAATTTCTCATATGCCACTAAACGGTTGAAGCTCCTGTTCAAAAATGATGATCCGAAATCAACTTCTGTCACCTTAGTGATACATTTTGGGATAGCACCTAAAGTTTAAAGCAGAAATTGTGGCACTTTTGAAATTTTCATTTTTGACCAAAATCGACAGGTCCGGGGCTTAGGGAATTTCTCATATGCCACTAAACGGTTGAAGCTCCTGTTCAAAAATGATGCTCCGAAATCAACTTCTGTCACCTTAGTGATACATTTTGGGATAGTACCTAAAGTTTAAAGCAGAAATTGGGGCACTTTTGAAATTTTCATTTTTGACCAAAATCGACAGGTCCGGGGCTTAGGGAATTTCTCATATGCGACTAAACGGTTGAAGCTCCTGTTCAAAAATGATGCTCCGAAATCAACTTCTGTCACCTTAGTGATACATTTTGGGATAGCACCTAAAGTTTAAAGCAAAAATTGTGGCACTTTTGAAATTTTCATTTTTTACCAAAATCGACAGGAATTTCTCATATGCCACTAAACGGTTGAAGCTCCTGTTCAAAAATTATGCTCCAAAATCAACTTCTGTCACCTTAGTGATACATTTTGGGAAAGTACCTAAAGTTTAAAGCAGAAATTGGGGCACTTTTGAAATTTTTATTTTTGACCAAAATCGACAGGGCTTAGGGTATTTCTCATATGCCACTAAACGGTTGAAGCTCCTGTTCAAAAATGATGATCCGAAATCAAATTCTGTCACCTTAGTGATACATTTTGGGATAGTACCTAAAGTTCAAAGCAGAAATTGGGGCACTTTTGAAATTTTCATTTTTGACCAAAATCGACAGGTCCGGGGCTTAGGGAATTTCTCATATGCCACTAAACGGTTGAAGCTCATGTTCAAAAATGAGAATCCGAAATCAACTTCTTTCACCTTAGTGATACATTTTGGGATAGTAACTAAAGTTTAAAGCAGAAATTGGTGCACTTTTGACATTTTCATTTTTGACCAAAATCGACAGGCCCGGGGCTTAGGGAATTTCTCATATGCCACAAAACGGTTGAAGCTCCTGTTCAAAAATGATGCTCCGAAATCAACTTCTGTCACCTTAGTGATACATTTTGGGATAGTACCTAAAGTTTAAAGCAGAAATTGGGGCACTTTTGAAATTTTCATTTTTGACCAAAATCGACAGGTCCGGGGCTTAGGGAATTTCTCATATGCGACTAAACGGTTGAAGCTCCTGTTCAAAAATGATGCTCCGAAATCAACTTCTGTCACCTTAGTGATACATTTTGGGATAGCACCTAAAGTTTAAAGCAAAAATTGTGGCACTTTTGAAATTTTCATTTTTTACCAAAATCGACAGGTCCGGGGCTTAGGGAATTTCTCATATGCCACAAAACGGTTGAAGCTACTATACGGTTGAAGCTCCTGTTCAAAAATGATGATCCGAAATCAACTTCTGTCACTTTAGTGATACATTTTGGGATAGTACCTAAAGTTTAAAGCAGAAATTGGAGCACTTTTGAAATTTCCATTTTTGACCAAAATCGACAGGTCCGGGGCTTAGGGAATTTCTCATATGCCACAAAACGGTTGAAGCTCCTGTTCAAAAATTATGCTCCAAAATCAACTTCTGTCACCTTAGTGATACATTTTGGGATAGTACCTAAAGTTTAAAGCAGAAATTGGAGCACTTTTGAAATTTCCATTTTTGACCAAAATCGACAGGTCCGGGGCTTAGGGAATTTCTCATATGCCACTAAACGGTTGAAGCTCCTGTTCAAAAATTATGCTCCGAAATCAACTTCTGTCACCTTAGTGATACATTTTGGGATAGCACCTAAAGTTTAAAGCAAAAATTGTGGCACTTTTGAAATTTTCATTTTTTACCAAAATCGACAGGTCCGGGGCTTAGGGAATTTCTCATATGCCACTAAACGGTTGAAGCTCCTGTTCAAAAATTATGCTCCAAAATCAACTTCTGTCACCTTAGTGATACATTTTGGGATAGTACCTAAAGTTTAAAGCAGAAATTGGGAGCACTTTTGAAATGTTTATTTTTGACCAAAATCGACAGGTCCGGGGCTTAGGGTATTTCTCATATGCCACTAAACGGTTGAAGCTCCTGTTCAAAAATGATGATCCGAAATCAACTTCTGTCACCTTAGTGATACATTTTGGGATAGTACCTAAAGTTCAAAGCAGAAATTGGGGCACTTTTGACATTTTCATTTTTGACCAAAATCGACAGGTCCGGGGCTTAGGGAATTTCTCATATGCCACAAAATGGTTGAAGCTACTATACGGTTGAAGCTCCTGTTCAAAAATTATGCTCCGAAATCAACTTCTGTCACCTTAGTGATACATTTTGGGATAGTACCTAAAGTTTAAAGCAGAAATTGGAGCACTTTTAAAATTTCCATTTTTGACCAAAATCGACAGGTCCGGGGCTTAGGGAATTTCTCATATGCCACTAAACGATTGAAGCTCCTGTTCAAAAATGATGATCCGAAATCAACTTCTGTCACCTTAGTGATACATTTTGGGATAGTACCTAAAGTTTAAAGCAGAAATTGGGGCACTTTTGACATTTTCATTTTTGACCAAAATCGACAGGTTCGGGGCTTAGGGAATTTCTCATATGCCACTAAACGGTTGAAGCTCCTGTTCAAAAATGATGATCCGAAATCAACTTCTGTCACCTTAGTGATACATTTTGGGATAGCACCTAAAGTTTAAAGCAGAAATTGGGGCACTTTTGAAATTTTCATTTTTGACCAAAATCGACAGGTCCGGGGCTTAGGGAATTTCTCATATGCGACTAAACGGTTGAAGCTCCTGTTCAAAAATGATGCTCCGAAATCAACTTCTGTCACCTTAGTGATACATTTTGGGATAGCACCTAAAGTTTAAAGCAAAAATTGTGGCACTTTTGAAATTTTCATTTTTTACCAAAATCGACAGGAATTTCTCATATGCCACTAAACGGTTGAAGCTCCTGTTCAAAAATTATGCTCCAAAATCAACTTCTGTCACCTTAGTGATACATTTTGGGAAAGTACCTAAAGTTTAAAGCAGAAATTGGGGCACTGTTGAAATTTTTATTTTTGACCAAAATCGACAGGGCTTAGGGTATTTCTCATATGCCACTAAACGGTTGAAGCTCCTGTTCAAAAATGATGATCCGAAATCAAATTCTGTCACCTTAGTGATACATTTTGGGATAGTACCTAAAGTTCAAAGCAGAAATTGGGGCACTTTTGAAATTTTCATTTTTGACCAAAATCGACAGGTCCGGGGCTTAGGGAATTTCTCATATGCCACTAAACGTTTGAAGCTCATGTTCAAAAATGAGAATCCGAAATCAACTTCTTTCACCTTAGTGATACATTTTGGGATAGTAACTAAAGTTTAAAGCAGAAATTGGTGCACTTTTGACATTTTCATTTTTGACCAAAATCGACAGGCCCGGGGCTTAGGGAATTTCTCATATGCCACAAAACGGTTGAAGCTCCTGTTCAAAAATGATGCTCCAAAATCAACTTCTGTCACCTTAGTGATACATTTTGGGATAGTACCTAAAGTTTAAAGCAGAAATTGGGGCACTTTTGAAATTTTCATTTTTGACCAAAATCGACAGGAATTTCTCATATGCCACTAAACGGTTGAAGCTCCTGTTCAAAAATTATGCTCCAAAATCAACTTCTGTCACATTAGTGATACATTTTGGGAAAGTACCTAAAGTTTAAAGCAGAAATTGGGGCACTTTTGAAATTTTCATTTTTGACCAAAATCGACAGGTCCGGGGCTTAGGGAATTTCTCATATGCGACTAAACGGTTGAAGCTCCTGTTCAAAAATGATGCTCCGAAATCAACTTCTGTCACCTTAGTGATACATTTTGGGATAGCACCTAAAGTTTAAAGCAAAAATTGTGGCACTTTTGAAATTTTCATTTTTGACCAAAATCGACAGGTCCGGGGCTTAGGGAATTTCTCATATGCCACTAAACGGTTGAAGCTCCTGTTCAAAAATGATGCTCCAAAATCAACTTCTGTCACCTTAGTGATACATTTTGGGATAGTACCTAAAGTTTAAAGCAGAAATTGGGAGCACTTTTGAAATTTTTATTTTTGACCAAAATCGACAGGGGTGGGGCTTAGGGTATTTCTCATATGCCACTAAATGGTTGAAGCTCCTGTTCAAAAATGATGATCCGAAATCAACTTCTGTCACCTTAGTGATACATTTTGGGATAGTACCTAAAGTTCAAAGCAGAAATTGGGGCACTTTTGACATTTTCATTTTTGACCAAAATCGACAGGTCCGGGGCTTAGGGAATTTCTCATATGCCACAAAACGGTTGAAGCTCCTGTTCAAAAATGATGCTCCAAAATCAACTTCTGTCACCTTAGTGATACATTTTGGGATAGTACCTAAAGTTTAAAGCAGAAATTGGGGCACTTTTGAAATTTTCATTTTTGACCAAAATCGACAGGTCCGGGGCTTAGGGAATTTCTCATATGCGACTAAACGGTTGAAGCTCCTGTTCAAAAATGATGCTCCGAAATCAACTTCTGTCACCTTAGTGATACATTTTGGGATAGCACCTAAAGTTTAAAGCAAAAATTGTGGCACTTTTGAAATTTTCATTTTTTACCAAAATCGACAGGTCCGGGGCTTAGGGAATTTCTCATATGCCACAAAACGGTTGAAGCTACTATACGGTTGAAGCTCCTGTTCAAAAATGATGATCCGAAATCAACTTCTGTCACTTTAGTGATACATTTTGGGATAGTACCTAAAGTTTAAAGCAGAAATTGGAGCACTTTTGAAATTTCCATTTTTGACCAAAATCGACAGGTCCAGGGCTTAGGGAATTTCTCATATGCCACAAAACGATTGAAGCTCCTGTTCAAAAATTATGCTCCAAAATCAACTTCTGTCACCTTAGTGATACATTTTGGGATAGTACCTAAAGTTTAAAGCAGAAATTGGAGCACTTTTGAAATTTCCATTTTTGACCAAAATCGACAGGTCCGGGGCTTAGGGAATTTCTCATATGCCACTAAACGGTTGAAGCTCCTGTTCAAAAATTATGCTCCGAAATCAACTTCTGTCACCTTAGTGATACATTTTGGGATAGCACCTAAAGTTTAAAGCAAAAATTGTGGCACTTTTGAAATTTTCATTTTTTACCAAAATCGACAGGTCCGGGGCTTAGGGAATTTCTCATATGCCACTAAACGGTTGAAGCTCCTGTTCAAAAATTATGCTCCAAAATCAACTTCTGTCACCTTAGTGATACATTTTGGGATAGTACCTAAAGTTTAAAGCAGAAATTGGAGCACTTTTGAAATGTTTATTTTTGACCAAAATCGACAGGTCCGGGGCTTAGGGTATTTCTCATATGCCACTAAACGGTTGAAGCTCCTGTTCAAAAATGATGATCCGAAATCAACTTCTGTCACCTTAGTGATACATTTTGGGATAGTACCTAAAGTTCAAAGCAGAAATTGGGGCACTTTTGACATTTTCATTTTTGACCAAAATCGACAGGTCCGGGGCTTAGGGAATTTCTCATATGCCACAAAACGGTTGAAGCTACTATACGGTTGAAGCTCCTGTTCAAAAATTATGCTCCGAAATCAACTTCTGTCACCTTAGTGATACATTTTGGGATAGTACCTAAAGTTTAAAGCAGAAATTGGAGCACTTTTAAAATTTCCATTTTTGACCAAAATCGACAGGTCCGGGGCTTAGGGAATTTCTCATATGCCACTAAACGATTGAAGCTCCTGATCAAAAATGATGATCCGAAATCAACTTCTGTCACCTTAGTGATACATTTTGGGATAGTACCTAAAGTTTAAAGCAGAAATTGGGGCACTTTTGAAATTTTCATTTTTGACCAAAATCGACAGGTTCGGGGCTTAGGGAATTTCTCATATGCCACTAAACGGTTGAAGCTCCTGTTCAAAAATGATGATCCGAAATCAACTTCTGTCACCTTAGTGATACATTTTGGGATAGCACCTAAAGTTTAAAGCAGAAATTGTGGCACTTTTGAAATTTTCATTTTTGACCAAAATCGACAGGTCCGGGGCTTAGGGAATTTCTCATATGCCACTAAACGGTTGAAGCTCCTGTTCAAAAATTATGCTCCGAAATCAACTTCTGTCACCTTAGTGATACATTTTGGGATAGTACCTAAAGTTTAAAGCAGAAATTGGGGCACTTTTGAAATTTTCATTTTTGACCAAAATCGACAGGTCCGGGGCTTAGGGAATTTCTCATATGCGACTAAACGGTTGAAGCTCCTGTTCAAAAATGATGCTCCGAAATCAACTTCTGTCACCTTAGTGATACATTTTGGGATAGCACCTAAAGTTTAAAGCAAAAATTGTGGCACTTTTGAAATTTTCATTTTTTACCAAAATCGACAGGAATTTCTCATATGCCACTAAACGGTTGAAGCTCCTGTTCAAAAATTATGCTCCAAAATCAACTTCTGTCACCTTAGTGATACATTTTGGGAAAGTACCTAAAGTTTAAAGCAGAAATTGGGGCACTTTTGAAATTTTTATTTTTGACCAAAATCGACAGGGCTTAGGGTATTTCTCATATGCCACTAAACGGTTGAAGATCCTGTTCAAAAATGATGATCCGAAATCAAATTCTGTCACCTTAGTGATACATTTTGGGATAGTACCTAAAGTTCAAAGCAGAAATTGGGGCACTTTTGAAATTTTCATTTTTGACCAAAATCGACAGGTCCGGGGCTTAGGGAATTTCTCATATGCCACTAAACGGTTGAAGCTCATGTTCAAAAATGAGAATCCGAAATCAACTTCTTTCACCTTAGTGATACATTTTGGGATAGTACCTAAAGTTTAAAGCAGAAATTGGGGCACTTTTGAAATTTTTATTTTTGACCAAAATCGACAGGTCCGGGGCTTAGGGTATTTCTCATATGCCACTAAACGGTTGAAGCTCCTGTTCAAAAATGATGATCCAAAATCAAATTCTGTCACCTTAGTGATACATTTTGGGATAGTACCTAAAGTTCAAAGCAGAAATTGGGGCACTTTTGACATTTTAATTTTTGACCAAAATCGACAGGTCCGGGGCTTAGGGAATTTCTCATATGCGACTAAACGGTTGAAGCTCCTGTTCAAAAATGATGCTCCGAAATCAACTTCTGTCACCATAGTGATACATTTTGGGATAGCACCTAAAGTTTAAAGCAAAAATTGTGGCACTTTTGAAATTTTCATTTTTTACCAAAATCGACAGGTCCGGGGCTTAGGGAATTTCTCATATGCCACTAAACGGTTGAAGCTCCTGTTCAAAAATGATGATCCGAAATCAACTTCTGTCACCTTAGTGATACATTTTGGGAAAGTACCTAAAGTTTAAAGCAGAAATTGGGGCACTTTTGAAATTTTTATTTTTGACCAAAATCGACAGTTCCGGGGCTTAGGGTATTTCTCATATGCCACTAAACGGTTGAAGCTCCTGTTCAAAAATGATGATCCGAAATCAAATTCTGTCACCTTAGTGATACATTTTGGGATAGTACCTAAAGTTCAAAGCAGAAATTGGGGCACTTTTGAAATTTTCATTTTTGACCAAAATCGACTGGGGCGGGGCTTAGGGAATTTCTCATATGCGACTAAACGGTTGAAGCTCCTGTTCAAAAATGATGCTCCGAAATCAACTTCTGTCACCTTAGTGATACATTTTGGGATAGCACCTAAAGTTTAAAGCAAAAATTGTGGCACTTTTGAAATTTTCATTTTTTACCAAAATCGACAGGTCCGGGGCTTAGGGAATTTCTCATATGCCACTAAACGGTTGAAGCTCCTGTTCAAAAATGATGATCCGAAATCAACTTCTGTCACCTTAGTAATACATTTTGGGATAGTACCTAAAGTTTAAAGCAGAAATTGGGGCACTTTTGACATTTTCATTTTTGACCAAAATCGACAGGTCCGGGGCTTAGGGAATTTCTCATATGCCACTAAACGGTTGAAGCTCCTGTTCAAAAATGATGATCCGAAATCAACTTCTGTCACCTTAGTGATACATTTTGGGAAAGTACCTAAAGTTTAAAGCAGAAATTGGGGCACTTTTGAAATTTTTATTTTTGACCAAAATCGACAGTTCCGGGGCTTAGGGTATTTCTCATATGCCACTAAACGGTTGAAGCTCCTGTTCAAAAATGATGATCCGAAATCAAATTCTGTCACCTTAGTGATACATTTTGGGATAGTACCTAAAGTTTAAAGCAGAAATTGGGGCACTTTTGAAATTTCCATTTTTGACCAAAATCGACTGGGGCGGGGCTTAGGGAATTTCTCATATGCGACTAAACGGTTGAAGCTCCTGTTCAAAAATTATGCTCCGAAATCAACTTCTGTCACCTTAGTGATACATTTTGGGATAGCACCTAAAGTTTAAAGCAAAAATTGTGGCACTTTTGAAATTTTCATTTTTTACCAAAATCGACAGGTCCGGGGCTTAGGGAATTTCTCATATGCCACTAAACGGTTGAAGCTCCTGTTCAAAAATTATGCTCCAAAATCAACTTCTGTCACCTTAGTGATACATTTTGGGATAGTACCTAAAGTTTAAAGCAGAAATTGGGAGCACTTTTGAAATGTTTATTTTTGACCAAAATCGACAGGTCCGGGGCTTAGGGTATTTCTCATATGCCACTAAACGGTTGAAGCTCCTGTTCAAAAATGATGATCCGAAATCAACTTCTGTCACCTTAGTGATACATTTTGGGATAGTACCTAAAGTTCAAAGCAGAAATTGGGGCACTTTTGACATTTTCATTTTTGACCAAAATCGACAGGTCCGGGGCTTAGGGAATTTCTCATATGCCACAAAACGGTTGAAGCTACTATACGGTTGAAGCTCCTGTTCAAAAATTATGCTCCGAAATCAACTTCTGTCACCTTAGTGATACATTTTGGGATAGTACCTAAAGTTTAAAGCAGAAATTGGGGCACTTTTGAAATTTTCATTTTTGACCAAAATCGACAGGTCCGGGGCTTAGGGAATTTCTCATATGCGACTAAACGGTTGAAGCTCCTGTTCAAAAATGATGCTCCGAAATCAACTTCTGTCACCTTAGTGATACATTTTGGGATAGCACCTAAAGTTTAAAGCAAAAATTGTGGCACTTTTGAAATTTTCATTTTTTACCAAAATCGACAGGAATTTCTCATATGCCACTAAACGGTTGAAGCTCCTGTTCAAAAATTATGCTCCAAAATCAACTTCTGTCACCTTAGTGATACATTTTGGGAAAGTACCTAAAGTTTAAAGCAGAAATTGGGGCACTTTTGAATTTTTTATTTTTGACCAAAATCGACAGGGCTTAGGGTATTTCTCATATGCCACTAAACGGTTGAAGATCCTGTTCAAAAATGATGATCCGAAATCAAATTCTGTCACCTTAGTGATACATTTTGGGATAGTACCTAAAGTTCAAAGCAGAAATTGGGGCACTTTTGAAATTTTCATTTTTGACCAAAATCGACAGGTCCGGGGCTTAGGGAATTTCTCATATGCCACTAAACGGTTGAAGCTCATGTTCAAAAATGAGAATCCGAAATCAACTTCTTTCACCTTAGTGATACATTTTGGGATAGTAACTAAAGTTTAAAGCAGAAATTGGTGCACTTTTGACATTTTCATTTTTGACCAAAATCGACAGGCCCGGGGCTTAGGGAATTTCTCATATGCCACAAAACGGTTGAAGCTCCTGTTCAAAAATTATGCTCCAAAATCAACTTCTGTCACCTTAGTGATACATTTTGGGAAAGTACCTAAAGTTTAAAGCAGAAATTGGGGCACTTTTGAAATTTTTATTTTTGACCAAAATCGACAGGTCCGGGGCTTAGGGTATTTCTCATATGCCACTAAACGGTTGAAGCTCCTGTTCAAAAATGATGATCCAAAATCAAATTCTGTCACCTTAGTGATACATTTTGGGATAGTACCTAAAGTTCAAAGCAGAAATTGGGGCACTTTTGACATTTTAATTTTTGACCAAAATCGACAGGTCCGGGGCTTAGGGAATTTCTCATATGCGACTAAACGGTTGAAGCTCCTGTTCAAAAATGATGCTCCGAAATCAACTTCTGTCACCATAGTGATACATTTTGGGATAGCACCTAAAGTTTAAAGCAAAAATTGTGGCACTTTTGAAATTTTCATTTTTTACCAAAATCGACAGGTCCGGGGCTTAGGGAATTTCTCATATGCCACTAAACGGTTGAAGCTCCTGTTCAAAAATGATGATCCGAAATCAACTTCTGTCACCTTAGTGATACATTTTGGGAAAGTACCTAAAGTTTAAAGCAGAAATTGGGGCACTTTTGAAATTTTTATTTTTGACCAAAATCGACAGTTCCGGGGCTTAGGGTATTTCTCATATGCCACTAAACGGTTGAAGCTCCTGTTCAAAAATGATGATCCGAAATCAAATTCTGTCACCTTAGTGATACATTTTGGGATAGTACCTAAAGTTCAAAGCAGAAATTGGGGCACTTTTGAAATTTTCATTTTTGACCAAAATCGACTGGGGCGGGGCTTAGGGAATTTCTCATATGCGACTAAACGGTTGAAGCTCCTGTTCAAAAATGATGCTCCGAAATCAACTTCTGTCACCTTAGTGATACATTTTGGGATAGCACCTAAAGTTTAAAGCAAAAATTGTGGCACTTTTGAAATTTTCATTTTTTACCAAAATCGACAGGTCCGGGGCTTAGGGAATTTCTCATATGCCACTAAACGGTTGAAGCTCCTGTTCAAAAATGATGATCCGAAATCAACTTCTGTCACCTTAGTAATACATTTTGGGATAGTACCTAAAGTTTAAAGCAGAAATTGGGGCACTTTTGACATTTTCATTTTTGACCAAAATCGACAGGTCCGGGGCTTAGGGAATTTCTCATATGCCACTAAACGGTTGAAGCTCCTGTTCAAAAATGATGATCCGAAATCAACTTCTGTCACCTTAGTGATACATTTTGGGAAAGTACCTAAAGTTTAAAGCAGAAATTGGGGCACTTTTGAAATTTTTATTTTTGACCAAAATCGACAGTTCCGGGGCTTAGGGTATTTCTCATATGCCACTAAACGGTTGAAGCTCCTGTTCAAAAATGATGATCCGAAATCAAATTCTGTCACCTTAGTGATACATTTTGGGATAGTACCTAAAGTTCAAAGCAGAAATTGGGGCACTTTTGAAATTTTCATTTTTGACCAAAATCGACTGGGGCGGGGCTTAGGGAATTTCTCATATGCGACTAAACGGTTGAAGCTCCTGTTCAAAAATGATGCTCCGAAATCAACTTCTGTCACCTTAGTGATACATTTTGGGATAGCACCTAAAGTTTAAAGCAAAAATTGTGGCACTTTTGAAATTTTCATTTTTGACCAAAATCGACAGGTCCGGGGCTTAGGGAATTTCTCATATGCCACTAAATGGTTGAAGCTCCTGTTCAAAAATGATGATCCGAAATCAACTTCTGTCACCGTAGTGATACATTTTGGGATAGTACCTAAAGTTTAAAGCAGAAATTGGGAGCACTTTTGAAATTTTTATTTTTGACCAAAATCGACAGGTCCGGGGCTTAGGGTATTTCTCATATGCCACTAAATGGTTGAAGCTCCTGTTCAAAAATGATGATCCGAAATCAACTTCTGTCACCTTAGTGATACATTTTGGGATAGTACCTAAAGTTCAAAGCAGAAATTGGGGCACTTTTGACATTTTCATTTTTGACCAAAATCGACAGGTCCGGGGCTTAGGGAATTTCTCATATGCCACAAAACGGTTGAAGCTCCTGTTCAAAAATGATGATCCGAAATCAACTTCTGTCACCGTAGTGATACATTTTGGGATAGTACCTAAAGTTTAAAGCAGAAATTGGGAGCACTTTTGAAATTTTTATTTTTGACCAAAATCGACAGGTCCGGGGCTTAGGGTATTTCTCATATGCCACTAAATGGTTGAAGCTCCTGTTCAAAAATGATGATCCGAAATCAACTTCTGTCACCTTAGTGATACATTTTGGGATAGTACCTAAAGTTCAAAGCAGAAATTGGGGCACTTTTGACATTTTCATTTTTGACCAAAATCGACAGGTCCGGGGCTTAGGGAATTTCTCATATGCCACAAAACGGTTGAAGCTCCTGTTCAAAAATGATGCTCCGAAATCAACTTCTGTCACCTTAGTGATACATTTTGGGATAGTACCTAAAGTTTAAAGCAGAAATTGGGGCACTTTTGAAATTTTCATTTTTGACCAAAATCGACAGGTCCGGGGCTTAGGGAATTTCTCATATGCGACTAAACGGTTGAAGCTCCTGTTCAAAAATGATGCTCCGAAATCAACTTCTGTCACCTTAGTGATACATTTTGGGATAGCACCTAAAGTTTAAAGCAAAAATTGTGGCACTTTTGAAATTTTCATTTTTTACCAAAATCGACAGGTCCGGGGTTTAGGGTATTTCTCATATGCCACTAAATGGTTGAAGCTCCTGTTCAAAAATGATGATCCGAAATCAACTTCTGTCACCTTAGTGATACATTTTGGGATAGTACCTAAAGTTCAAAGCAGAAATTGGGGCACTTTTGACATTTTCATTTTTGAACAAAATCGACAGGTCCGGGGCTTAGGGAATTTCTCATATGCCACAAAACGGTTGAAGCTCCTGTTCAAAAATGATGCTCCAAAATCAACTTCTGTCACCTTAGTGATACATTTTGGGATAGTACCTAAAGTTTAAAGCAGAAATTGGGGCACTTTTGAAATTTTCATTTTTGACCAAAATCGACAGGTCCGGGGCTTAGGGAATTTCTCATATGCGACTAAACGGTTGAAGCTCCTGTTCAAAAATGATGCTCCGAAATCAACTTCTGTCACCTTAGTGATACATTTTGGGATAGCACCTAAAGTTTAAAGCAAAAATTGTGGCACTTTTGAAATTTTCATTTTTTACCAAAATCGACAGGTCCGGGGCTTAGGGAATTTCTCATATGCCACTAAACGGTTGAAGCTCCTGTTCAAAAATGATGATCCGAAATCAAATTCTGTCACCTTAGTGATACATTTTGGGATAGTACCTAAAGTTCGAAGCAGAAATTGGGGCACTTTTGAAATTTTCATTTTTGACCAAAATCGACAGGCCCGGGGCTTAGGGAATTTCTCATATGCCACAAAACGGTTGAAGCTCCTGTTCAAAAATGATGCTCCGAAATCAACTTCTGTCACCTTAGTGATACATTTTGGGATAGCACCTAAAGTTTAAAGCAAAAATTGTGGCACTTTTGAAATTTTCATTTTTTACCAAAATCGACAGGTCCGGGGCTTAGGGTATTTCTCATATGCCACTAAATGGTTGAAACTCCTGTTCAAAAATGATGATCCGAAATCAACTTCTGTCACCTTAGTGATACATTTTGGGAAAGTACCTAAAGTTTAAAGCAGAAATTGGGGCACTTTTGAAATTTTTATTTTTGACCAAAATCGACAGTTCCGGGGCTTAGGGTATTTCTCATATGCCACTAAACGGTTGAAGCTCCTGTTCAAAAATGATGATCCGAAATCAAATTCTGTCACCTTAGTGATACATTTTGGGATAGTACCTAAAGTTCAAAGCAGAAATTGGGGCACTTTTGAAATTTTCATTTTTGACCAAAATCGACTGGGGCGGGGCTTAGGGAATTTCTCATATGCGACTAAACGGTTGAAGCTCCTGTTCAAAAATGATGCTCCGAAATCAACTTCTGTCACCTTAGTGATACATTTTGGGATAGCACCTAAAGTTTAAAGCAAAAATTGTGGCACTTTTGAAATTTTCATTTTTGACCAAAATCGACAGGTCCGGGGCTTAGGGTATTTCTCATATGCCACTAAACGGTTGAAGCTCCTGTTCAAAAATGATGATCCGAAATCAAATTCTGTCACCTTAGTGATACATTTTGGGATAGTACCTAAAGTTCAAAGCAGAAATTGGGGCACTTTTGACATTTTCATTTTTGACCAAAATCGACAGGTCCGGGGCTTAGGGAATTTCTCATATGCCACAAAACGGTTGAAGCTCCTGTTCAAAAATGATGCTCCAAAATCAACTTCTGTCACCTTAGTGATACATTTTGGGATAGTACCTAAAGTTTAAAGCAGAAATTGGGGCACTTTTGAAATTTTCATTTTTGACCAAAATCGACAGGTCCGGGGCTTAGGGAATTTCTCATATGCGACTAAACGGTTGAAGCTCCTGTTCAAAAATGATGCTCCGAAATCAACTTCTGTCACCTTAGTGATACATTTTGGGATAGCACCTAAAGTTTAAAGCAAAAATTGTGGCACTTTTGAAATTTTCATTTTTTACCAAAATCGACAGGTCCGGGGCTTAGGGAATTTCTCATATGCCACTAAACGGTTGAAGCTCCTGTTCAAAAATGATGATCCGAAATCAACTTCTGTCACCTTAGTAATACATTTTGGGATAGTACCTAAAGTTTAAAGCAGAAATTGGGGCACTTTTGACATTTTCATTTTTGACCAAAATCGACAGGTCCGGGGCTTAGGGAATTTCTCATATGCCACTAAACGGTTGAAGCTCCTGTTCAAAAATGATGATCCGAAATCAACTTCTGTCACCTTAGTGATACATTTTGGGAAAGTACCTAAAGTTTAAAGCAGAAATTGGGGCACTTTTGAAATTTTTATTTTTGACCAAAATCGACAGTTTCGGGGCTTAGGGTATTTCTCATATGCCACTAAACGGTTGAAGCTCCTGTTCAAAAATGATGATCCGAAATCAAATTCTGTCACCTTAGTGATACATTTTGGGATAGTACCTAAAGTTCAAAGCAGAAATTGGGGCACTTTTGAAATTTTCATTTTTGACCAAAATCGACTGGGGCGGGGCTTAGGGAATTTCTCATATGCGACTAAACGGTTGAAGCTCCTGTTCAAAAATGATGCTCCGAAATCAACTTCTGTCACCTTAGTGATACATTTTGGGATAGCACCTAAAGTTTAAAGCAAAAATTGTGGCACTTTTGAAATTTTCATTTTTGACCAAAATCGACAGGTCCGGGGCTTAGGGAATTTCTCATATGCCACTAAACGGTTGAAGCTCCTGTTCAAAAATGATGATCCGAAATCAACTTCTGTCACCGTAGTGATACATTTTGGGATAGTACCTAAAGTTTAAAGCAGAAATTGGGAGCACTTTTGAAATTTTTATTTTTGACCAAAATCGACAGGTCCGGGGCTTAGGGTATTTCTCATATGCCACTAAATGGTTGAAGCTCCTGTTCAAAAATGATGATCCGAAATCAACTTCTGTCACCTTAGTGATACATTTTGGGATAGTACCTAAAGTTCAAAGCAGAAATTGGGGCACTTTTGACATTTTCATTTTTGACCAAAATCGACAGGTCCGGGGCTTAGGGAATTTCTCATATGCCACAAAACGGTTGAAGCTCCTGTTCAAAAATGATGCTCCAAAATCAACTTCTGTCACCTTAGTGATACATTTTGGGATATTAACTAAAGTTTAAAGCAGAAATTGGGGCACTTTTGAAATTTTCATTTTTGACCAAAATCGACAGGTCCGGGGCTTAGGGAATTTCTCATATGCGACTAAACGGTTGAAGCTTCTGTTCAAAAATGATGCTCCGAAATCAACTTCTGTCACCTTAGTGATACATTTTGGGATAGCACCTAAAGTTTAAAGCAAAAATTGTGGCACTTTTGAAATTTTCATTTTTTACCAAAATCGACAGGTCCGGGGCTTAGGGTATTTCTCATATGCCACTAAATGGTTGAAGCTCCTGTTCAAAAATGATGATCCGAAATCAACTTCTGTCACCTTAGTGATACATTTTGGGATAGTACCTAAAGTTCAAAGCAGAAATTGGGGCACTTTTGACATTTTCATTTTTGACCAAAATCGACAGGTCCGGGGCTTAGGGAATTTCTCATATGCCACAAAACGGTTGAAGGTCCTGTTCAAAAATGATGCTCCAAAATCAACTTCTGTCACCTTAGTGATACATTTTGGGATAGTACCTAAAGTTTAAAGCAGAAATTGGGGCACTTTTGAAATTTTCATTTTTGACCAAAATCGACAGGTCCGGGGCTTAGGGAATTTCTCATATGCGACTAAACGGTTGAAGCTCCTGTTCAAAAATGATGCTCCGAAATCAACTTCTGTCACCTTAGTGATACATTTTGGGATAGCACCTAAAGTTTAAAGCAAAAATTGTGGCACTTTTGAAATTTTCATTTTTTACCAAAATCGACAGGTCCGGGGCTTAGGGAATTTCTCATATGCCACTAAACGGTTGAAGCTCCTGTTCAAAAATGATGCTCCGAAATCAACTTCTGTCACCTTAGTGATACATTTTGGGATAGTACCTAAAGTTTAAAGCAGAAATTGGAGCACTTTTGAAATTTCCATTTTTGACCAAAATCGACAGGTCCGGGGCTTAGGGAATTTCTCATATGCCACTAAACGGTTGAAGCTCCTGTTCAAAAAGTATGCTCCGAAATCAACTTCTGTCACCTTAGTGATACATTTTGGGATAGTACCTAAAGTTTAAAGCAGAAATTGGGGCACTTTTGAAATTTTCATTTTTGACCAAAATCGACAGGTCCGGGGCTTAGGGAATTTCTCATATGCGACTAAACGGTTGAAGCTCCTGTTCAAAAATGATGCTCCGAAATCAACTTCTGTCACCTTAGTGATACATTTTGGGATAGCACCTAAAGTTTAAAGCAAAAATTGTGGCACTTTTGAAATTTTCATTTTTTACCAAAATCGACAGGTCCGGGGCTTAGGGTATTTCTCATATGCCACTAAATGGTTGAAGCTCCTGTTCAAAAATGATGATCCGAAATCAACTTCTGTCACCTTAGTGATACATTTTGGGATAGTACCTAAAGTTCAAAGCAGAAATTGGGGCACTTTTGACATTTTCATTTTTGACCAAAATCGACAGGTCCGGGGCTTAGGGAATTTCTCATATGCCACAAAACGGTTGAAGCTCCTGTTCAAAAATGAAGCTCCAAAATCAACTTCTGTCACCTTAGTGATACATTTTGGGATAGTACCTAAAGTTTAAAGCAGAAATTGGGGCACTTTTGAAATTTTCATTTTTGACCAAAATCGACAGGTCCGGGGCTTAGGGAATTTCTCATATGCGACTAAACGGTTGAAGCTCCTGTTCAAAAATGATGCTCCGAAATCAACTTCTGTCACCTTAGTGATACATTTTGGGATAGCACCTAAAGTTTAAAGCAAAAATTGTGGCACTTTTGAAATTTTCATTTTTTACCAAAATCGACAGGTCCGGGGCTTAGGGAATTTCTCATATGCCACTAAACGGTTGAAGCTCCTGTTCAAAAATGATGCTCCAAAATCAACTTCTGTCACCTTAGTGATACATTTTGGGAAAGTACCTAAAGTTTAAAGCAGAAATTGGGGCACTTTTGAAATTTTTATTTTTGACCAAAATCGACAGGTCCGGGGCTTAGGGTATTTCTCATATGCCACTAAACGGTTGAAGCTCCTGTTCAAAAATGATGATCCGAAATCAAATTCTGTCACCTTAGTGATACATTTTGGGATAGTACCTAAAGTTCAAAGCAGAAATTGGGGCACTTTTGAAATTTTCATTTTTGACCAAAATCGACAGGCCCGGGGCTTAGGGAATTTCTCATATGCCACAAAACGGTTGAAGCTCCTGTTCAAAAATGATGCTCCAAAATCAACTTCTGTCACCTTAGTGATACATTTTGGGATAGTACCTAAAGTTTAAAGCAGAAATTGGGGCACTTTTGAAATTTTCATTTTTGACCAAAATCGACAGGTCCGGGGCTTAGGGAAT
Organism: Pseudophryne corroboree; assembly: GCF_028390025.1. Lineage (NCBI taxonomy): Eukaryota > Metazoa > Chordata > Amphibia > Anura > Myobatrachidae > Pseudophryne > Pseudophryne corroboree. The sequence continues at coordinate 23,704 of NW_026970191.1, read as the reverse complement.
TTCTCATATGCCACAAAACGGTTGAAGCTACTATACGGTTGAAGCTCCTGTTCAAAAATTATGCTCCGAAATCAACTTCTGTCACCTTAGTGATACATTTTGGGATAGTACCTAAAGTTTAAAGCAGAAATTGGAGCACTTTTGAAATTTCCATTTTTGACCAAAATCGACAGGTCCGGGGCTTAGGGAATTTCTCATATGCCACTAAACGGTTGAAGCTCCTGTTCAAAAAGTATGCTCCGAAATCAACTTCTGTCACCTTAGTGATACATTTTGGGATAGTACCTAAAGTTTAAAGCAGAAATTGGGGCACTTTTGAAATTTTCATTTTTGACCAAAATCGACAGGTCCGGGGCTTAGGGAATTTCTCATATGCGACTAAACGGTTGAAGCTCCTGTTCAAAAATGATGCTCCGAAATCAACTTCTGTCACCTTAGTGATACATTTTGGGATAGCACCTAAAGTTTAAAGCAAAAATTGTGGCACTTTTGAAATTTTCATTTTTTACCAAAATCGACAGGTCCGGGGCTTAGGGTATTTCTCATATTCCACTAAATGGTTGAAGCTCCTGTTCAAAAATGATGATCCGAAATCAACTTCTGTCACCTTAGTGATACATTTTGGGATAGTACCTAAAGTTCAAAGCAGAAATTGGGGCACTTTTGACATTTTCATTTTTGACCAAAATCGACAGGTCCGGGGCTTAGGGAATTTTTCATATGCCACAAAACGGTTGAAGCTCCTGTTCAAAAATGATGCTCCAAAATCAACTTCTGTCACCTTAGTGATACATTTTGGGATAGTACCTAAAGTTTAAAGCAGAAATTGGGGCACTTTTGAAATTTTAATTTTTGACCAAAATCGACAGGTCCGGGGCTTAGGGAATTTCTCATATGCGACTAAACGGTTGAAGCTCCTGTTCAAAAATGATGCTCCGAAATCAACTTCTGTCACCTTAGTGATACATTTTGGGAAAGTACCTAAAGTTTAAAGCAGAAATTGGGGCACTTTTGAAATTTTTATTTTTGACCAAAATCGACAGGTCCGGGGCTTAGGGTATTTCTCATATGCCACTAAACGGTTGAAGCTCCTGTTCAAAAATGATGATCCGAAATCAAATTCTGTCACCTTAGTGATACATTTTGGGATAGTACCTAAAGTTCAAAGCAGAAATTGGGGCACTTTTGAAATTTTCATTTTTGACCAAAATCGACAGGCCCGGGGCTTAGGGAATTTCTCATATGCCACAAAATGGTTGAAGCTCCTGTTCAAAAATGATGCTCCAAAATCAACTTCTGTCACCTTAGTGATACATTTTGGGATAGTACCTAAAGTTTAAAGCAGAAATTGGGGCACTTTTGAAATTTTCATTTTTGACCAAAATCGACAGGTCCGGGGCTTAGGGAATTTCTCATATGCCACAAAACGGTTGAAGCTACTATACGGTTGAAGCCCCTGTTCAAAAATGATGATCCGAAATCAACTTCTGTCACCTTAGTGATACATTTTGGGATAGTACCTAAAGTTTAAAGCAGAAATTGGGGCACTTTTGAAATTTTCATTTTTGACCAAAATCGACAGGTTCGGGGCTTAGGGAATTTCTCATATGCCACTAAATGGTTGAAGCTCCTGTTCAAAAATGATGATCCGAAATCAACTTCTGTCACCTTAGTGATACATTTTGGGATAGCACCTAAAGTTTAAAGCAGAAATTGTGGCACTTTTGAAATTTTCATTTTTCACCAAAATCGACAGGTCCGGGGCTTAGGGAATTTATCATATGCGACTAAACGGTTGAAGCTCCTGTTCAAAAATGATGCTCCGAAATCAACTTCTGTCACCTTAGTGATACATTTTGGGATAGCACCTAAAGTTTAAAGCTAAAATTGTGGCACTTTTGAAATTTTCATTTTTTACCAAAATCGACAGGAATTTCTCATATGCCACTAAACGGTTGAAGCTCCTGTTCAAAAATTATGCTCCAAAATCAACTTCTGTCACCTTAGTGATACATTTTGGGAAAGTACCTAAAGTTTAAAGCAGAAATTGGGGCACTTTTGAAATTTTTATTTTTGACCAAAATCGACAGGTCCCGGGCTTAGGGTATTTCTCATATGCCACTAAACGGTTGAAGCTCCTGTTCAAAAATGATGATCCGAAATCAAATTCTGTCACCTTAGTGATACATTTTGGGATAGTACCTAAAGTTCAAAGCAGAAATTGGGGCACTTTTGAAATTTTCATTTTTGACCAAAATCGACAGGTCCGGGGCTTAGGGAATTTCTCATATGCCACTAAACGGTTGAAGCTCATGTTCAAAAATGAGAATCCGAAATCAACTTCTTTCACCTTAGTGATACATTTTGGGATAGTACCTAAAGTTTAAAGCAGAAATTGGTGCACTTATGACATTTTCATTTTTGACCAAAATCGACAGGCCCGGGGCTTAGGGAATTTCTCATATGCCACTAAACGGTTGAAGCTCCTGTTCAAAAATTATGCTCCGAAATCAACTTCTGTCACCTTAGTGATACATTTTGGGATAGTACCTAAAGTTTAAAGCAGAAATTGGGGCACTTTTGAAATTTTCATTTTTGACCAAAATCGACAGGTCCGGGGCTTAGGGTATTTCTCATATGCGACTAAACGGTTGAAGCTCCTGTTCAAAAATGATGCTCCGAAATCAACTTCTGTCACCTTAGTGATACATTTTGGGATAGCACCTAAAGTTTAAAGCAAAAATTGTGGCACTTTTGAAATTTTCATTTTTTACCAAAATCGACAGGTCCGGGGCTTAGGGAATTTCTCATATGCCACTAAACGGTTGAAGCTCCTGTTCAAAAATTATGCTCCAAAATCAACTTCTGTCACCTTAGTGATACATTTTGGGATAGTACCTAAAGTTTAAAGCAGAAATTGGGAGCACTTTTGAAATTTTTATTTTTGACCAAAATCGACAGGGGTGGGGCTTAGGGTATTTCTCATATGCCACTAAATGGTTGAAGCTCCTGTTCAAAAATGATGATCCGAAATCAACTTCTGTCACCTTAGTGATACATTTTGGGATAGTACCTAAAGTTCAAAGCAGAAATTGGGGCACTTTTGACATTTTCATTTTTGACCAAAATCGACAGGTCCGGGGCTTAGGGAATTTCTCATATGCCACAAAACGGTTGAAGCTCCTGTTCAAAAATGATGCTCCAAAATCAACTTCTGTCACCTTAGTGATACATTTTGGGATAGCACCTAAAGTTTAAAGCAAAAATTGTGGCACTTTTGAAATTTTCATTTTTTACCAAAATCGACAGGTCCGGGGCTTAGGGAATTTCTCATATGCCACAAAACGGTTGAAGCTACTATACGGTTGAAGCTCCTGTTCAAAAATTATGCTCCGAAATCAACTTCTGTCACCTTAGTGATACATTTTGGGATAGTACCTAAAGTTTAAAGCAGAAATTGGGGCACTTTTGAAATTTTCATTTTTGACCAAAATCGACAGGTTCGGGGCTTAGGGAATTTCTCATATGCCACTAAACGGTTGAAGCTCCTGTTCAAAAATGATGATCCGAAATCAACTTCTGTCACCTTAGTGATACATTTTGGGATAGCACCTAAAGTTTAAAGCAGAAATTGTGGCACTTTTGAAATTTTCATTTTTGACCAAAATCGACAGGTCCGGGGCTTAGGGAATTTCTCATATGCCACTAAACGGTTGAAGCTCCTGTTCAAAAATTATGCTCCGAAATCAACTTCTGTCACCTTAGTGATACATTTTGGGATAGTACCTAAAGTTTAAAGCAGAAATTGGGGCACTTTTGAGATTTTCATTTTTGACCAAAATCGACAGGTCCGGGGCTTAGGGAATTTATCATATGCGACTAAACGGTTGAAGCTCCTGTTCAAAAATGATGCTCCGAAATCAACTTCTGTCACCTTAGTGATACATTTTTGGATAGCACCTAAAGTTTAAAGCAAAAATTGTGGCACTTTTGAAATTTTCATTTTTTACCAAAATTGACAGGAATTTCTCATATGCCACTAAACGGTTGAAGCTCCTGTTCAAAAATTATGCTCCAAAATCAACTTCTGTCACCTTAGTGATACATTTTGGGAAAGTACCTAAAGTTTAAAGCAGAAATTGGGGCACTTTTGAAATTTTTATTTTTGACCAAAATCGACAGGTCCGGGGCTTAGGGTATTTCTCATATGCCACTAAACGGTTGAAGCTCCTGTTCAAAAATGATGATCCGAAATCAAATTCTGTCACCTTAGTGATACATTTTGGGATAGTACCTAAAGTTCAAAGCAGAAATTGGGGCACTTTTGAAATTTTCATTTTTGACCAAAATCGACAGGTCCGGGGCTTAGGGAATTTCTCATATGCCACTAAACGGTTGAAGCTCATGTTCAAAAATGAGAATCCGAAATCAACTTCTTTCACCTTAGTGATACATTTTGGGATAGTACCTAAAGTTTAAAGCAGAAATTGGTGCACTTTTGACATTTTCATTTTTGACCAAAATCGACAGGCCCGGGGCTTAGGGAATTTCTCATATGCCACAAAACGGTTGAAGCTCCTGTTCAAAAATGATGCTCCAAAATCAACTTCTGTCACCTTAGTGATACATTTTGGGATAGTACCTAAAGTTTAAAGCAGAAATTGGGGCACTTTTGAAATTTTCATTTTTGACCAAAATCGACAGGAATTTCTCATATGCCACTAAACGGTTGAAGCTCCTGTTCAAAAATGATGCTCCAAAATCAACTTCTGTCACCTTAGTGATACATTTTGGGAAAGTACCTAAAGTTTAAAGCAGAAATTGGGGCACTTTTGAAATTTTTATTTTTGACCAAAATCGACAGGTCCGGGGCTTAGGGTATTTCTCATATGCCACTAAACGGTTGAAGCTCCTGTTCAAAAATGATGATCCGAAATCAAATTCTGTCACCTTAGTGATACATTTTGGGATAGTACCTAAAGTTCAAAGCAGAAATTGTGGCACTTTTGACATTTTAATTTTTGACCAAAATCGACAGGTCCGGGGCTTAGGGAATTTCTCATATGCCACAAAACGGTTGAAGCTCCTGTTCAAAAATGATGCTCCAAAATCAACTTCTGTCACCTTAGTGATACATTTTGGGATAGTACCTAAAGTTTAAAGCAGAAATTGGGGCACTTTTGAAATTTTCATTTTTGACCAAAATCGACAGGTCCGGGGCTTAGGGAATTTCTCATATGCGACTAAACGGTTGAAGCTCCTGTTCAAAAATGATGCACCGAAATCAACTTCTGTCACCTTAGTGATACATTTTGGGATAGCACCTAAAGTTTAAAGCAAAAATTGTGGCACTTTTGAAATTTTCATTTTTTACCAAAATCGACAGGTCCGGGGCTTAGGGAATTTCTCATATGCCACTAAACGGTTGAAGCTCCTGTTCAAAAATGATGATCCGAAATCAACTTCTGTCACCTTAGTAATACATTTTGGGATAGTACCTAAAGTTTAAAGCAGAAATTGGGGCACTTTTGAAATTTTCATTTTTGACCAAAATCGACAGGTCCGGGGCTTAGGGAATTTCTCATATGCGACTAAACGGTTGAAGCTCCTGTTCAAAAATGATGCTCCGAAATCAACTTCTGTCACCTTAGTGATACATTTTGGGATAGCACCTAAAGTTTAAAGCAAAAATTGTGGCACTTTTGAAATTTTCATTTTTGACCAAAATCGACAGGTCCGGGGCTTAGGGAATTTCTCATATGCCACTAAACGGTTGAAGCTCCTGTTCAAAAATGATGATCCGAAATCAACTTCTGTCACCGTAGTGATACATTTTGGGATAGTACCTAAAGTTTAAAGCAGAAATTGGGAGCACTTTTGAAATTTTTATTTTTGACCAAAATCGACAGGTCCGGGGCTTAGGGTATTTCTCATATGCCACTAAATGGTTGAAGCTCCTGTTCAAAAATGATGATCCGAAATCAACTTCTGTCACCTTAGTGATACATTTTGGGATAGTACCTAAAGTTCAAAGCAGAAATTGGGGCACTTTTGACATTTTCATTTTTGACCAAAATCGACAGGTCCGGGGCTTAGGGAATTTCTCATATGCCACAAAACGGTTGAAGCTCCTGTTCAAAAATGATGCTCCAAAATCAACTTCTGTCACCTTAGTGATACATTTTGGGATATTAACTAAAGTTTAAAGCAGAAATTGGGGCACTTTTGAAATTTTCATTTTTGACCAAAATCGACAGGTCCGGGGCTTAGGGAATTTCTCATATGCGACTAAACGGTTGAAGCTTCTGTTCAAAAATGATGCTCCGAAATCAACTTCTGTCACCTTAGTGATACATTTTGGGATAGCACCTAAAGTTTAAAGCAAAAATTGTGGCACTTTTGAAATTTTCATTTTTTACCAAAATCGACAGGTCCGGGGCTTAGGGTATTTCTCATATGCCACTAAATGGTTGAAGCTCCTGTTCAAAAATGATGATCCGAAATCAACTTCTGTCACCTTAGTGATACATTTTGGGATAGTACCTAAAGTTCAAAGCAGAAATTGGGGCACTTTTGACATTTTCATTTTTGACCAAAATCGACAGGTCCGGGGCTTAGGGAATTTCTCATATGCCACAAAACGGTTGAAGGTCCTGTTCAAAAATGATGCTCCAAAATCAACTTCTGTCACCTTAGTGATACATTTTGGGATAGTACCTAAAGTTTAAAGCAGAAATTGGGGCACTTTTGAAATTTTCATTTTTGACCAAAATCGACAGGTCCGGGGCTTAGGGAATTTCTCATATGCGACTAAACGGTTGAAGCTCCTGTTCAAAAATGATGCTCCGAAATCAACTTCTGTCACCTTAGTGATACATTTTGGGATAGCACCTAAAGTTTAAAGCAAAAATTGTGGCACTTTTGAAATTTTCATTTTTTACCAAAATCGACAGGTCCGGGGCTTAGGGAATTTCTCATATGCCACTAAACGGTTGAAGCTCCTGTTCAAAAATGATGCTCCGAAATCAACTTCTGTCACCTTAGTGATACATTTTGGGATAGTACCTAAAGTTTAAAGCAGAAATTGGAGCACTTTTGAAATTTCCATTTTTGACCAAAATCGACAGGTCCGGGGCTTAGGGAATTTCTCATATGCCACTAAACGGTTGAAGCTCCTGTTCAAAAAGTATGCTCCGAAATCAACTTCTGTCACCTTAGTGATACATTTTGGGATAGTACCTAAAGTTTAAAGCAGAAATTGGGGCACTTTTGAAATTTTCATTTTTGACCAAAATCGACAGGTCCGGGGCTTAGGGAATTTCTCATATGCGACTAAACGGTTGAAGCTCCTGTTCAAAAATGATGCTCCGAAATCAACTTCTGTCACCTTAGTGATACATTTTGGGATAGCACCTAAAGTTTAAAGCAAAAATTGAGGCACTTTTGAAATTTTCATTTTTTACCAAAATCGACAGGTCCGGGGCTTAGGGTATTTCTCATATGCCACTAAATGGTTGAAGCTCCTGTTCAAAAATGATGATCCGAAATCAACTTCTGTCACCTTAGTGATACATTTTGGGATAGTACCTAAAGTTCAAAGCAGAAATTGGGGCACTTTTGACATTTTCATTTTTGACCAAAATCGACAGGTCCGGGGCTTAGGGAATTTCTCATATGCCACAAAACGGTTGAAGCTCCTGTTCAAAAATGAAGCTCCAAAATCAACTTCTGTCACCTTAGTGATACATTTTGGGATAGTACCTAAAGTTTAAAGCAGAAATTGGGGCACTTTTGAAATTTTCATTTTTGACCAAAATCGACAGGTCCGGGGCTTAGGGAATTTCTCATATGCGACTAAACGGTTGAAGCTCCTGTTCAAAAATGATGCTCCGAAATCAACTTCTGTCACCTTAGTGATACATTTTGGGATAGCACCTAAAGTTTAAAGCAAAAATTGTGGCACTTTTGAAATTTTCATTTTTTACCAAAATCGACAGGTCCGGGGCTTAGGGAATTTCTCATATGCCACTAAACGGTTGAAGCTCCTGTTCAAAAATGATGCTCCAAAATCAACTTCTGTCACCTTAGTGATACATTTTGGGAAAGTACCTAAAGTTTAAAGCAGAAATTGGGGCACTTTTGAAATTTTTATTTTTGACCAAAATCGACAGGTCCGGGGCTTAGGGTATTTCTCATATGCCACTAAACGGTTGAAGCTCCTGTTCAAAAATGATGATCCGAAATCAAATTCTGTCACCTTAGTGATACATTTTGGGATAGTACCTAAAGTTCAAAGCAGAAATTGGGGCACTTTTGAAATTTTCATTTTTGACCAAAATCGACAGGCCCGGGGCTTAGGGAATTTCTCATATGCCACAAAACGGTTGAAGCTCCTGTTCAAAAATGATGCTCCAAAATCAACTTCTGTCACCTTAGTGATACATTTTGGGATAGTACCTAAAGTTTAAAGCAGAAATTGGGGCACTTTTGAAATTTTCATTTTTGACCAAAATCGACAGGTCCGGGGCTTAGGGAATTTCTCATATGCCACAAAACGGTTGAAGCTACTATACGGTTGAAGCTCCTGTTCAAAAATTATGCTCCGAAATCAACTTATGTCACCTTAGTGATACATTTTGGGATAGTACCTAAAGTTTAAAGCAGAAATTGGAGCACTTTTGAAATTTCCATTTTTGACCAAAATCGACAGGTCCGGGGCTTAGGGAATTTCTCATATGCCACTAAACGGTTGAAGCTCCTGTTCAAAAAGTATGCTCCGAAATCAACTTCTGTCACCTTAGTGATACATTTTGGGATAGTACCTAAAGTTTAAAGCAGAAATTGGGGCACTTTTGAAATTTTCATTTTTGACCAAAATCGACAGGTCCGGGGCTTAGGGAATTTCTCATATGCGACTAAACGGTTGAAGCTCCTGTTCAAAAATGATGCTCCGAAATCAACTTCTGTCACCTTAGTGATACATTTTGGGATAGCACCTAAAGTTTAAAGCAAAAATTGTGGCACTTTTGAAATTTTCATTTTTTACCAAAATCGACAGGTCCGGGGCTTAGGGTATTTCTCATATTCCACTAAATGGTTGAAGCTCCTGTTCAAAAATGATGATCCGAAATCAACTTCTGTCACCTTAGTGATACATTTTGGGATAGTACCTAAAGTTCAAAGCAGAAATTGGGGCACTTTTGACATTTTCATTTTTGACCAAAATCGACAGGTCCGGGGCTTAGGGAATTTTTCATATGCCACAAAACGGTTGAAGCTCCTGTTCAAAAATGATGCTCCAAAATCAACTTCTGTCACCTTAGTGATACATTTTGGGATAGTACCTAAAGTTTAAAGCAGAAATTGGGGCACTTTTGAAATTTTAATTTTTGACCAAAATCGACAGGTCCGGGGCTTAGGGAATTTCTCATATGCGACTAAACGGTTGAAGCTCCTGTTCAAAAATGATGCTCCGAAATCAACTTCTGTCACCTTAGTGATACATTTTGGGAAAGTACCTAAAGTTTAAAGCAGAAATTGGGGCACTTTTGAAATTTTTATTTTTGACCAAAATCGACAGGTCCGGGGCTTAGGGTATTTCTCATATGCCACTAAACGGTTGAAGCTCCTGTTCAAAGATGATGATCCGAAATCAAATTCTGTCACCTTAGTGATACATTTTGGGATAGTACCTAAAGTTCAAAGCAGAAATTGGGGCACTTTTGAAATTTTCATTTTTGACCAAAATCGACAGGCCCGGGGCTTAGGGAATTTCTCATATGCCACAAAACGGTTGAAGCTCCTGTTCAAAAATGATGCTCCAAAATCAACTTCTGTCACCTTAGTGATACATTTTGGGATAGTACCTAAAGTTTAAAGCAGAAATTGGGGCACTTTTGAAATTTTCATTTTTGACCAAAATCGACAGGTCCGGGGCTTAGGGAATTTCTCATATGCCACAAAACGGTTGAAGCTACTATACGGTTGAAGCCCCTGTTCAAAAATTATGCTCCGAAATCAACTTCTGTCACCTTAGTGATACATTTTGGGATAGTACCTAAAGTTTAAAGCAGAAATTGGAGCACTTTTGAAATTTCCATTTTTGACCAAAATCGACAGGTCCGGGGCTTATGGAATTTCTCATATGCCACTAAACGATTGAAGCTCCTGTTCAAAAATGATGATCCGAAATCAACTTCTGTCACCTTAGTGATACATTTTGGGATAGTACCTAAAGTTTAAAGCAGAAATTGGGGCACTTTTGAAATTTTCATTTTTGACCAAAATCGACAGGTTCGGGGCTTAGGGAATTTCTCATATGCCACTAAATGGTTGAAGCTCCTGTTCAAAAATGATGATCCGAAATCAACTTCTGTCACCTTAGTGATACATTTTGGGATAGCACCTAAAGTTTAAAGCAGAAATTGTGGCACTTTTGAAATTTTCATTTTTCACCAAAATCGACAGGTCCGGGGCTTAGGGAATTTATCATATGCGACTAAACGGTTGAAGCTCCTGTTCAAAAATGATGCTCCGAAATCAACTTCTGTCACCTTAGTGATACATTTTGGGATAGCACCTAAAGTTTAAAGCTAAAATTGTGGCACTTTTGAAATTTTCATTTTTTACCAAAATCGACAGGAATTTCTCATATGCCACTAAACGGTTGAAGCTCCTGTTCAAAAATTATGCTCCAAAATCAACTTCTGTCACCTTAGTGATACATTTTGGGAAAGTACCTAAAGTTTAAAGCAGAAATTGGGGCACTTTTGAAATTTTTATTTTTGACCAAAATCGACAGGTCCCGGGCTTAGGGTATTTCTCATATGCCACTAAACGGTTGAAGCTCCTGTTCAAAAATGATGATCCGAAATCAAATTCTGTCACCTTAGTGATACATTTTGGGATAGTACCTAAAGTTCAAAGCAGAAATTGGGGCACTTTTGAAATTTTCATTTTTGACCAAAATCGACAGGTCCGGGGCTTAGGGAATTTCTCATATGCCACTAAACGGTTGAAGCTCATGTTCAAAAATGAGAATCCGAAATCAACTTCTTTCACCTTAGTGATACATTTTGGGATAGTACCTAAAGTTTAAAGCAGAAATTGGTGCACTTATGACATTTTCATTTTTGACCAAAATCGACAGGCCCGGGGCTTAGGGAATTTCTCATATGCCACTAAACGGTTGAAGCTCCTGTTCAAAAATTATGCTCCGAAATCAACTTCTGTCACCTTAGTGATACATTTTGGGATAGTACCTAAAGTTTAAAGCAGAAATTGGGGCACTTTTGAAATTTTCATTTTTGACCAAAATCGACAGGTCCGGGGCTTAGGGTATTTCTCATATGCGACTAAACGGTTGAAGCTCCTGTTCAAAAATGATGCTCCGAAATCAACTTCTGTCACCTTAGTGATACATTTTGGGATAGCACCTAAAGTTTAAAGCAAAAATTGTGGCACTTTTGAAATTTTCATTTTTTACCAAAATCGACAGGTCCGGGGCTTAGGGAATTTCTCATATGCCACTAAACGGTTGAAGCTCCTGTTCAAAAATTATGCTCCAAAATCAACTTCTGTCACCTTAGTGATACATTTTGGGATAGTACCTAAAGTTTAAAGCAGAAATTGGGAGCACTTTTGAAATTTTTATTTTTGACCAAAATCGACAGGGGTGGGGCTTAGGGTATTTCTCATATGCCACTAAATGGTTGAAGCTCCTGTTCAAAAATGATGATCCGAAATCAACTTCTGTCACCTTAGTGATACATTTTGGGATAGTACCTAAAGTTCAAAGCAGAAATTGGGGCACTTTTGACATTTTCATTTTTGACCAAAATCGACAGGTCCGGGGCTTAGGGAATTTCTCATATGCCACAAAACGGTTGAAGCTCCTGTTCAAAAATGATGCTCCAAAATCAACTTCTGTCACCTTAGTGATACATTTTGGGATAGCACCTAAAGTTTAAAGCAAAAATTGTGGCACTTTTGAAATTTTCATTTTTTACCAAAATCGACAGGTCCGGGGCTTAGGGAATTTCTCATATGCCACAAAACGGTTGAAGCTACTATACGGTTGAAGCTCCTGTTCAAAAATTATGCTCCGAAATCAACTTCTGTCACCTTAGTGATACATTTTGGGATAGTACCTAAAGTTTAAAGCAGAAATTGGGGCACTTTTGAAATTTTCATTTTTGACCAAAATCGACAGGTTCGGGGCTTAGGGAATTTCTCATATGCCACTAAACGGTTGAAGCTCCTGTTCAAAAATGATGATCCGAAATCAACTTCTGTCACCTTAGTGATACATTTTGGGATAGCACCTAAAGTTTAAAGCAGAAATTGTGGCACTTTTGAAATTTTCATTTTTGACCAAAATCGACAGGTCCGGGGCTTAGGGAATTTCTCATATGCCACTAAACGGTTGAAGCTCCTGTTCAAAAATTATGCTCCGAAATCAACTTCTGTCACCTTAGTGATACATTTTGGGATAGTACCTAAAGTTTAAAGCAGAAATTGGGGCACTTTTGAGATTTTCATTTTTGACCAAAATCGACAGGTCCGGGGCTTAGGGAATTTATCATATGCGACTAAACGGTTGAAGCTCCTGTTCAAAAATGATGCTCCGAAATCAACTTCTGTCACCTTAGTGATACATTTTTGGATAGCACCTAAAGTTTAAAGCAAAAATTGTGGCACTTTTGAAATTTTCATTTTTTACCAAAATTGACAGGAATTTCTCATATGCCACTAAACGGTTGAAGCTCCTGTTCAAAAATTATGCTCCAAAATCAACTTCTGTCACCTTAGTGATACATTTTGGGAAAGTACCTAAAGTTTAAAGCAGAAATTGGGGCACTTTTGAAATTTTTATTTTTGACCAAAATCGACAGGTCCGGGGCTTAGGGTATTTCTCATATGCCACTAAACGGTTGAAGCTCCTGTTCAAAAATGATGATCCGAAATCAAATTCTGTCACCTTAGTGATACATTTTGGGATAGTACCTAAAGTTCAAAGCAGAAATTGGGGCACTTTTGAAATTTTCATTTTTGACCAAAATCGACAGGTCCGGGGCTTAGGGAATTTCTCATATGCCACTAAACGGTTGAAGCTCATGTTCAAAAATGAGAATCCGAAATCAACTTCTTTCACCTTAGTGATACATTTTGGGATAGTACCTAAAGTTTAAAGCAGAAATTGGTGCACTTTTGACATTTTCATTTTTGACCAAAATCGACAGGCCCGGGGCTTAGGGAATTTCTCATATGCCACAAAACGGTTGAAGCTCCTGTTCAAAAATGATGCTCCAAAATCAACTTCTGTCACCTTAGTGATACATTTTGGGATAGTACCTAAAGTTTAAAGCAGAAATTGGGGCACTTTTGAAATTTTCATTTTTGACCAAAATCGACAGGAATTTCTCATATGCCACTAAACGGTTGAAGCTCCTGTTCAAAAATGATGCTCCAAAATCAACTTCTGTCACCTTAGTGATACATTTTGGGAAAGTACCTAAAGTTTAAAGCAGAAATTGGGGCACTTTTGAAATTTTTATTTTTGACCAAAATCGACAGGTCCGGGGCTTAGGGTATTTCTCATATGCCACTAAACGGTTGAAGCTCCTGTTCAAAAATGATGATCCGAAATCAAATTCTGTCACCTTAGTGATACATTTTGGGATAGTACCTAAAGTTCAAAGCAGAAATTGGGGCACTTTTGACATTTTAATTTTTGACCAAAATCGACAGGTCCGGGGCTTAGGGAATTTCTCATATGCCACAAAACGGTTGAAGCTCCTGTTCAAAAATGATGCTCCAAAATCAACTTCTGTCACCTTAGTGATACATTTTGGGATAGTACCTAAAGTTTAAAGCAGAAATTGGGGCACTTTTGAAATTTTCATTTTTGACCAAAATCGACAGGTCCGGGGCTTAGGGAATTTCTCATATGCGACTAAACGGTTGAAGCTCCTGTTCAAAAATGATGCACCGAAATCAACTTCTGTCACCTTAGTGATACATTTTGGGATAGCACCTAAAGTTTAAAGCAAAAATTGTGGCACTTTTGAAATTTTCATTTTTTACCAAAATCGACAGGTCCGGGGCTTAGGGAATTTCTCATATGCCACTAAACGGTTGAAGCTCCTGTTCAAAAATGATGATCCGAAATCAACTTCTGTCACCTTAGTAATACATTTTGGGATAGTACCTAAAGTTTAAAGCAGAAATTGGGGCACTTTTGAAATTTTCATTTTTGACCAAAATCGACAGGTCCGGGGCTTAGGGAATTTCTCATATGCGACTAAACGGTTGAAGCTCCTGTTCAAAAATGATGCTCCGAAATCAACTTCTGTCACCTTAGTGATACATTTTGGGATAGCACCTAAAGTTTAAAGCAAAAATTGTGGCACTTTTGAAATTTTCATTTTTGACCAAAATCGACAGGTCCGGAGCTTAGGGAATTTCTCATATGCCACTAAACGGTTGAAGCTCCTGTTCAAAAATGATGATCCGAAATCAACTTCTGTCACTTTAGTGATACATTTTGGGATAGTACCTAAAGTTTAAAGCAGAAATTGGAGGACTTTTGAAATTTCCATTTTTGACCAAAATCGACAGGTCCGGGGCTTAGGGTATTTCTCATATGCCACTAAATGGTTGAAGCTCCTGTTCAAAAATGATGATCCGAAATCAACTTCTGTCACCTTAGTTATACATTTTGGGATAGTACCTAAAGTTCAAAGCAGAAATTGGGGCACTTTTGACATTTTCATTTTTGACCAAAATCGACAGGTCCAGGGCTTAGGGAATTTCTCATATGCCACAAAACGGTTGAAGCTCCTGTTCAAAAATGATGCTGCAAAATCAACTTCTGTCACCTTAGTGATACATTTTGGGATAGTAACTAAAGTTTAAAGCAGAAATTGGGGCACTTTTGAAATTTTTATTTTTGACCAAAATCGACAGGTCCGGGGCTTAGGGTATTTCTCATATGCCACTAAACGGTTGAAGCTCCTGTTCAAAAATGATGCTCCAAAATCAACTTCTGTCACCTTAGTGATACATTTTGGGATAGTACCTAAAGTTCAAAGCAGAAATTGGGGCACTTTTGAAATTTTCATTTTTGACCAAAATCGACAGGTCCGGGGCTTAGGGAATTTCTCATATGCCACTAAACGGTTGAAGCTCATGTTCAAAAATGAGAATCCGAAATCAACTTCTTTCACCTTAGTGATACATTTTGGGATAGTACCTAAAGTTTAAAGCAGAAATTGGTGCACTTATGACATTTTCATTTTTGACCAAAATCGACAGGCCCGGGGCTTAGGGAATTTCTCATATGCCACTAAACGGTTGAAGCTCCTGTTCAAAAATTATGCTCCGAAATCAACTTCTGTCACCTTAGTGATACATTTTGGGATAGTACCTAAAGTTTAAAGCAGAAATTGGGGCACTTTTGAAATTTTCATTTTTGACCAAAATCGACAGGTCCGGGGCTTAGGGTATTTCTCATATGCGACTAAACGGTTGAAGCTCCTGTTCAAAAATGATGCTCCGAAATCAACTTCTGTCACCTTAGTGATACATTTTGGGATAGCACCTAAAGTTTAAAGCAAAAATTGTGGCACTTTTGAAATTTTCATTTTTTACCAAAATCGACAGGTCCGGGGCTTAGGGAATTTCTCATATGCCACTAAACGGTTGAAGCTCCTGTTCAAAAATTATGCTCCAAAATCAACTTCTGTCACCTTAGTGATACATTTTGGGATAGTACCTAAAGTTTAAAGCAGAAATTGGGAGCACTTTTGAAATTTTTATTTTTGACCAAAATCGACAGGGGTGGGGCTTAGGGTATTTCTCATATGCCACTAAATGGTTGAAGCTCCTGTTCAAAAATGATGATCCGAAATCAACTTCTGTCACCTTAGTGATACATTTTGGGATAGTACCTAAAGTTCAAAGCAGAAATTGGGGCACTTTTGACATTTTCATTTTTGACCAAAATCGACAGGTCCGGGGCTTAGGGAATTTCTCATATGCCACAAAACGGTTGAAGCTCCTGTTCAAAAATGATGCTCCAAAATCAACTTCTGTCACCTTAGTGATACATTTTGGGATAGCACCTAAAGTTTAAAGCAAAAATTGTGGCACTTTTGAAATTTTCATTTTTTACCAAAATCGACAGGTCCGGGGCTTAGGGAATTTCTCATATGCCACAAAACGGTTGAAGCTACTATACGGTTGAAGCTCCTGTTCAAAAATTATGCTCCGAAATCAACTTCTGTCACCTTAGTGATACATTTTGGGATAGTACCTAAAGTTTAAAGCAGAAATTGGGGCACTTTTGAAATTTTCATTTTTGACCAAAATCGACAGGTTCGGGGCTTAGGGAATTTCTCATATGCCACTAAACGGTTGAAGCTCCTGTTCAAAAATGATGATCCGAAATCAACTTCTGTCACCTTAGTGATACATTTTGGGATAGCACCTAAAGTTTAAAGCAGAAATTGTGGCACTTTTGAAATTTTCATTTTTGACCAAAATCGACAGGTCCGGGGCTTAGGGAATTTCTCATATGCCACTAAACGGTTGAAGCTCCTGTTCAAAAATTATGCTCCGAAATCAACTTCTGTCACCTTAGTGATACATTTTGGGATAGTACCTAAAGTTTAAAGCAGAAATTGGGGCACTTTTGAGATTTTCATTTTTGACCAAAATCGACAGGTCCGGGGCTTAGGGAATTTATCATATGCGACTAAACGGTTGAAGCTCCTGTTCAAAAATGATGCTCCGAAATCAACTTCTGTCACCTTAGTGATACATTTTTGGATAGCACCTAAAGTTTAAAGCAAAAATTGTGGCACTTTTGAAATTTTCATTTTTTACCAAAATTGACAGGAATTTCTCATATGCCACTAAACGGTTGAAGCTCCTGTTCAAAAATTATGCTCCAAAATCAACTTCTGTCACCTTAGTGATACATTTTGGGAAAGTACCTAAAGTTTAAAGCAGAAATTGGGGCACTTTTGAAATTTTTATTTTTGACCAAAATCAACAGGTCCGGGGCTTAGGGTATTTCTCATATGCCACTAAACGGTTGAAGCTCCTGTTCAAAAATGATGATCCGAAATCAAATTCTGTCACCTTAGTGATACATTTTGGGATAGTACCTAAAGTTCAAAGCAGAAATTGGGGCACTTTTGAAATTTTCATTTTTGACCAAAATCGACAGGTCCGGGGCTTAGGGAATTTCTCATATGCCACTAAACGGTTGAAGCTCATGTTCAAAAATGAGAATCCGAAATCAACTTCTTTCACCTTAGTGATACATTTTGGGATAGTACCTAAAGTTTAAAGCAGAAATTGGTGCACTTTTGACATTTTCATTTTTGACCAAAATCGACAGGCCCGGGGCTTAGGGAATTTCTCATATGCCACAAAACGGTTGAAGCTCCTGTTCAAAAATGATGCTCCAAAATCAACTTCTGTCACCTTAGTGATACATTTTGGGATAGTACCTAAAGTTTAAAGCAGAAATTGGGGCACTTTTGAAATTTTCATTTTTGACCAAAATCGACAGGAATTTCTCATATGCCACTAAACGGTTGAAGCTCCTGTTCAAAAATGATGCTCCAAAATCAACTTCTGTCACCTTAGTGATACATTTTGGGAAAGTACCTAAAGTTTAAAGCAGAAATTGGGGCACTTTTGAAATTTTTATTTTTGACCAAAATCGACAGGTCCGGGGCTTAGGGTATTTCTCATATGCCACTAAACGGTTGAAGCTCCTGTTCAAAAATGATGATCCGAAATCAAATTCTGTCACCTTAGTGATACATTTTGGGATAGTACCTAAAGTTCAAAGCAGAAATTGGGGCACTTTTGACATTTTAATTTTTGACCAAAATCGACAGGTCCGGGGCTTAGGGAATTTCTCATATGCCACAAAACGGTTGAAGCTCCTGTTCAAAAATGATGCTCCAAAATCAACTTCTGTCACCTTAGTGATACATTTTGGGATAGTACCTAAAGTTTAAAGCAGAAATTGGGGCACTTTTGAAATTTTCATTTTTGACCAAAATCGACAGGTCCGGGGCTTAGGGAATTTCTCATATGCGACTAAACGGTTGAAGCTCCTGTTCAAAAATGATGCACCGAAATCAACTTCTGTCACCTTAGTGATACATTTTGGGATAGCACCTAAAGTTTAAAGCAAAAATTGTGGCACTTTTGAAATTTTCATTTTTTACCAAAATCGACAGGTCCGGGGCTTAGGGAATTTCTCATATGCCACTAAACGGTTGAAGCTCCTGTTCAAAAATGATGATCCGAAATCAACTTCTGTCACCTTAGTAATACATTTTGGGATAGTACCTAAAGTTTAAAGCAGAAATTGGGGCACTTTTGAAATTTTCATTTTTGACCAAAATCGACAGGTCCGGGGCTTAGGGAATTTCTCATATGCGACTAAACGGTTGAAGCTCCTGTTCAAAAATGATGCTCCGAAATCAACTTCTGTCACCTTAGTGATACATTTTGGGATAGCACCTAAAGTTTAAAGCAAAAATTGTGGCACTTTTGAAATTTTCATTTTTGACCAAAATCGACAGGTCCGGAGCTTAGGGAATTTCTCATATGCCACTAAACGGTTGAAGCTCCTGTTCAAAAATGATGATCCGAAATCAACTTCTGTCACTTTAGTGATACATTTTGGGATAGTACCTAAAGTTTAAAGCAGAAATTGGAGGACTTTTGAAATTTCCATTTTTGACCAAAATCGACAGGTCCGGGGCTTAGGGTATTTCTCATATGCCACTAAATGGTTGAAGCTCCTGTTCAAAAATGATGATCCGAAATCAACTTCTGTCACCTTAGTTATACATTTTGGGATAGTACCTAAAGTTCAAAGCAGAAATTGGGGAACTTTTGACATTTTCATTTTTGACCAAAATCGACAGGTCCAGGGCTTAGGGAATTTCTCATATGCCACAAAGCGGTTGAAGCTCCTGTTCAAAAATGATGCTCCAAAATCAACTTCTGTCACCTTAGTGATACATTTTGGGATAGTACCTAAAGTTTAAAGCAGAAATTGGGGCACTTTTGAAATTTTTATTTTTGACCAAAATCGACAGGTCCGGGGCTTAGGGTATTTCTCATATGCCACTAAACGGTTGAAGCTCCTGTTCAAAAATGATGATCCGAAATCAAATTCTGTCACCTTAGTGATACATTTTGGGATAGTACCTAAAGTTCAAAGCAGAAATTGGGGCACTTTTGAAATTTTCATTTTTGACCAAAATCGACAGGCCCGGGGCTTAGGGAATTTCTCATATGCCACAAAACGGTTGAAGCTCCTGTTCAAAAATGATGCTCCAAAATCAACTTCTGTCACCTTAGTGATACATTTTGGGATAGTACCTAAAGTTTAAAGCAGAAATTGGGGCACATTTGAAATTTTAATTTTTGACCAAAATCGACAGGTCCGGGGCTTAGGGAATTTCTCATATGCCACAAAACGATTGAAGCTCCTGTTCAAAAATGATGATCCGAAATCAACTTCTGTCACCTTAGTGATACATTTTGGGATAGTACCTAAAGTTTAAAGCAGAAATTGGGGCACTTTTGAAATTTTCATTTTTGACCAAAATCGACAGGTTCGGGGCTTAGGGAATTTCTCATATGCCACTAAACGGTTGAAGCTCCTGTTCAAAAATGATGATCCGAAATCAACTTCTGTCACCTTAGTGATACATTTTGGGATAGCACCTAAAGTTTAAAGCAGAAATTGTGGCACTTTTGAAATTTTCATTTTTGACCAAAATAGACAGGTCCGGGGCTTAGGGAATTTCTCATATGCCACTAAATGGTTGAAGCTCCTGTTCAAAAATTATGCTCCGAAATCAACTTCTGTCACCTTAGTGATACATTTTGGGATAGTACCTAAAGTTTAAAGCAGAAATTGGGGCACTTTTGAAATTTTCATTTTTGACCAAAATCGACAGGTCCGGGGCTTAGGGAATTTCTCATATGCGACTAAACGGTTGAAGCTCCTGTTCAAAAATTATGCTCCGAAATCAACTTCTGTCACCTTAGTGATACATTTTGGGATAGTACCTAAAGTTTAAAGCAGAAATTGGAGCACTTTTGAAATTTCCATTTTTGACCAAAATCGACAGGTCCCGGGCTTAGGGAATTTCTCATATGCCACTAAACGGTTGAAGCTCCTGTTCAAAAATGATGATCCGAAATCAACTTCTGTCACCTTAGTGATACATTTTGGGATAGTACCTAAAGTTTAAAGCAGAAATTGGAGCACTTTTGA
Organism: Pseudophryne corroboree; assembly: GCF_028390025.1. Taxonomy (NCBI): domain Eukaryota; kingdom Metazoa; phylum Chordata; class Amphibia; order Anura; family Myobatrachidae; genus Pseudophryne; species Pseudophryne corroboree. The sequence goes on along the minus strand of NW_026970191.1, from coordinate 3,381 downwards.
AATTTCCATTTTTGACCAAAATCGACAGGTCCCGGGCTTAGGGAATTTCTCATATGCCACTAAACGGTTGAAGCTCCTGTTCAAAAATGATGATCCGAAATCAACTTCTGTCACCTTAGTGATACATTTTGGGATAGTACCTAAAGATTAAAGCAGAAATTGGAGCACTTTTGAAATTTCCATTTTTGACCAAAATCGACAGGTCCCGGGCTTAGGGAATTTCTCATATGCCACTAAACGGTTGAAGCTCCTGTTCAAAAATTATGCTCCAAAATCAATTTCTGTCACCTTAGTGATACATTTTGGGATAGCACCTAAAGTTTAAAGCAAAAATTGTGGCACTTTTGAAATTTTCATTTTTTACCAAAATCGACAGGTCCGGGGCTTAGGGAATTTCTCATATGCCACTAAACGGTTGAAGCTCCTGTTCAAAAATGATGATCCGAAATCAACTTCTGTCACCTTAGTAATACATTTTGGGATAGTACCTAAAGTTTAAAGCAGAAATTGGGGCACTTTTGACATTTTCATTTTTGACCAAAATCGACAGGTCCGGGGCTTAGGGAATTTCTCATATGTGACTAAACGGTTGAAGCTCCTGTTCAAAAATGATGCTCCGAAATCAACTTCTGTCACCTTAGTGATACATTTTGGGATAGCACCTAAAGTTTAAAGCAAAAATTGTGGCACTTTTGAAATTTTCATTTTTGACCAAAATCGACAGGTCCGGAGCTTAGGGAATTTCTCATATGCCACTAAACGGTTGAAGCTCCTGTTCAAAAATGATGATCCGAAATCAACTTCTGTCACCATAGTGATACATTTTGGGATAGTACCTAAAGTTTAAAGCAGAAATTTGGGGCACTTTTGAAATTTTCATTTTTGACCAAAATTGACAGGTCCAGGGCTTAAGGTATTTCTCATATGCCACTAAACGGTTGAAGCTCCTGTTCAAAAATGATGATCCGAAATCAATTTCTGTCACCTTAGTGATACATTTTGGGATAATACCTAAAGTTCAAAGCAGAAATTGGGGCACTTTTGAAATTTTCATTTTTGACCAAAATCGACAGGTCCGGGGCTTAGGGAATTTCTCATATGCCACTAAACGGTTGAAGCTCCTGTTCAAAAATGATGATCCGAAATCAACTTCTGTCACTTTAGTGATACATTGTGGGATAGTACCTAAAGTTTAAAGCAGAAATTGGAGCACTTTTGAAATTTCCATTTTTGACCAAAATCGACAGGTCCGGGACTTAGGGAATTTCTCATATGCCACTAAACGGTTGAAGCTCATGTTCAAAAATGAGAATCCGAAATAAACTTCTGTCACCTTAGTGATACATTTTGGGATAGTACCTAAAGTTTAAAGCAGAAATTGGTGCACTTTTGACATTTTCATTTTTGACCAAAATCGACAGGCCCGGGGCTTAGGGAATTTCTCATATGCCACAAAACGGTTGAAGCTCCTGTTCAAAAATGATGCTCCAAAATCAACTTCTGTCACCTTAGTGATACATTTTGGGATAGTACCTAAAGTTTAAAGCAGAAATTGGGGCACTTTTGAAATTTTCATTTTTGACCAAAATCGACAGGTCCGGGGCTTAGGGAATTTCTCATATGCCACAAAACGGTTGAAGCTACTATACGGTTGAAGCTCCTGTTCAAAAATTATGCTCCGAAATCAACTTCTGTCACCTTAGTGATACATTTTGGGATAGTACCTAAAGTTTAAAGCAGAAATTGGAGCACTTTTGAAATTTCCATTTTTGACCAAAATCGACAGGTCCCGGGCTTAGGGAATTTCTCATATGCCACTAAACGGTTGAAGCTCCTGTTCAAAAATGATGATCCGAAATCAACTTCTGTCACCTTAGTGATACATTTTGGGATAGTACCTAAAGTTTAAAGCAGAAATTGGAGCACTTTTGAAATTTCCATTTTTGACCAAAATCGACAGGTCCCGGGCTTAGGGAATTTCTCATATGCCACTAAACGGTTGAAGCTCCTGTTCAAAAATGATGATCCGAAATCAACTTCTGTCACCTTAGTGATACATTTTGGGATAGTACCTAAAGATTAAAGCAGAAATTGGAGCACTTTTGAAATTTCCATTTTTGACCAAAATCGACAGGTCCCGGGCTTAGGGAATTTCTCATATGCCACTAAACGGTTGAAGCTCCTGTTCAAAAATTATGCTCCAAAATCAACTTCTGTCACCTTAGTGATACATTTTGGGATAGCACCTAAAGTTTAAAGCAGAAATTGGAGCACTTTTGACATTTCCATTTTTGACCAAAATCGACAGGTCCCGGGCTTAGGGAATTTCTCATATGCCACTTAACGGTTGAAGCTCCTGTTCAAAAATGATGATCCGAAATCAACTTCTGTCACCTTAGTGATACATTTTGGGATAGTACCTAAAGTTTAAAGCAGAAATTGGAGCACTTTTGAAATTTCCATTTTTGACCAAAATCGACAGGTCCCGGGCTTAGGGAATTTCTCATATGCCACTAAACGGTTGAAGCTCCTGTTCAAAAATTATGCTCCGAAATCAACTTCTGTCACCTTAGTGATACATTTTGGGATAGCACCTAAAGTTTAAAGCAAAAATTGTGGCACTTTTGAAATTTTCATTTTTTACCAAAATCGACAGGTCCGGGGCTTAGGGAATTTCTCATATGCCACTAAACGGTTGAAGCTCCTGTTCAAAAATTATGCTCCAAAATCAACTTCTGTCACCTTAGTGATACATTTTGGGATAGTACCTAAAGTTCAAAGCAGAAATTGGGGCACTTTTGACATTTTCATTTTTGACCAAAATCGACAGGTCCGGGGCTTAGGGAATTTCTCATATGCCACAAAACGGTTGAAGCTCCTGTTCAAAAATGATGCTGCAAAATCAACTTCTGTCACCTTAGTGATACATTTTGGGATAGTAACTAAAGTTTAAAGCAGAAATTGGGGCACTTTTGAAATTTTCATTTTTGATCAAAATCGACAGGTCCGGGGCTTAGGGAATTTCTCATATGCCACAAAGCGGTTGAAGCTCCTGTTCAAAAATGATGCTCCAAAATCAACTTCTGTCACCTTAGTGATACATTTTGGGATAGTACCTAAAGTTCAAAGCAGAAATTGGGGCACTTTTGAAATTTTCATTTTTGACCAAAATCGACAGGCCCGGGGCTTAGGGAATTTCTCATATGCCACAAAACGGTTGAAGCTCCTGTTCAAAAATGATGCTCCAAAATCAACTTCTGTCACCTTAGTGATACATTTTGGGATAGTACCTAAAGTTTAAAGCAGAAATTGGGGCACTTTTGAAATTTTCATTTTTGACCAAAATCGACAGGTCCGGGGCTTAGGGAATTTCTCATATGC